>NC_134358.1:567709888-568011138 GCF_048569485.1 Anomaloglossus baeobatrachus | reverse complement strand
GGGATAAGATCACTGCTGGTGATTGGTGGCTGGGCAGGACATTGTGTAGTGATCTATGGTTGTGATTGGCCACAGGACAGGACAATAGGTAGTGATCACTGCTGATAATTGGCCTAACAATGGGTTGAGATCCCTGCTGGTGATTGGCTGTTGGGCAGGACATTAATTGATTAGTTTGAAGCCTCGATTAGTGATCTCCAGCGTATCTTCTCCTCACAGAGGGCACTGTGCGGGTGAGACGCCAGGACTGGCCCAGAATGCCCCTTAGTAACGTTTCCTCTTATGACACAATGTGACGGGGAGCCCAGTAAGACAGCGCTATTCCAGCGGCTCGCCCCCCGTCCCGGCCCCCGTCCTGGCCCCCCGTCCCGTCCCCCCGGCCTTCCCGTCCCGGCCTCCCGTCCCGGCCCCCCGTCCCGGCCCCCCGTCCCGGCCCCCCGTCCTGGCCCCCCGTCCCGGCCCCCCGTCCCAGCCCCCCGGCCCAGCCCCCCGTCCCAGCCCCCCGTCCTGGCCCCCCGGCCCGGCCCCCGTCCCGCACCCTCAGAGACGTAGACGGGCATTGGACATGTGAGGAGTGTTGTCGGTGTGCGTGTGCCCTGCGTGTTCCGTTTTTCCGCTTGAGTCGGCCCTTGTATTACTGCCATGTGTGATTTTTAAGATGATAAAACAATGAAACCTTCGCTGTGCGCAGCCAAATTTTTTTGTACTTTCACCCAACTTTTTTTGGAAATATTGTAAAATAAAAAGAATAAAAGAAAAATTCAATCAAAATAAAATGTTTTTAAACTTATGACTCCATGAATTCACTAATCACCGGACGACACAGCAATAAGGCGACTGTGCGGGGTGAGCGTGTGCATGGCGAGCGCGTGCGGGGTCAGCGTGTGAGTGGCGAGCGTGTGCGGGCACTACAGTGTGTGGGGCGAGCGTGTGCGGGGTCAGCGTGTGCGGGGCGAGCGTGTGCGCGGTCAGCGTGTGCGTGGTCAGCGTGTGCGGGGCGAGCATGTGCGGGGTCAGCGTGTGCGGGGCGAGCGTGTGCGTGGTCAGCGTGTGCGGGGCGAGCGTGTGCGGGGTCAGCATGTGCGGGGCGAGCGTGTGCGCGGTCAGCGTGTGCGGGGCGAGCGTGTGCGGGGCGAGCGTGTGCGTGGCGAGCGTGTGCGGGGTCAGCGTGTGCGGGGTCAGCGTGTGCAGGGCGAGCGTGTGCGGGGTCACTGTGTGCAGGGCGAGCGTGTGCGGGGTCAGCGCATGCGGGGCGAGCGTGTGTGGCGCGAGCGTGTGCGCGGGGTCAGTGTGTGCGGGTCAGCGTGTGCAGGAAGAGCGTGTGCGGGGTCAGCGTGTGCGGGGTCACTGTGCAGGGTGAGCGTGTGCGGGGTCAGCGCATGCGGGGCAAGCATGTGTGGCGCGAGCGTGTGCGCGGGGTCAGCGTGTGCGGAGCGAGCGTGTGCAAGGTCAGCGTGTGCGGGGTCAGCGTGTGCGGGAAGTGCGTGTGCGGGAAGAGCATATGCGGGCTCAGCGTGTGCGGGGCGAGCGTGTACGGGGTAAGTGTGTGCGGAGCAAGCGTGTGCGGGGTCAGCGTGTGCGGGAAGAGAGTGTGCAGGGCGAGCGTGTGCGGTGTCATTGTGTGCAGGGCGAGCGTGTGCGGTGTCATTGTGTGCAGGGTGAGCATGTGCAGGGTCAGTGTGTGCAGGGCGAGCATGTGCGGGGTCAGCGTGTGCCGGGTGAGCGTGTGCGCAGGGTCAGTGTGTGGGGCGAGCGTGTGTGGAGCAAGCGTGTGCAGGTTCAGCGTGTGCGGGGTCAGCGTGTGCGGGAAGAGCGTGTGCGGTGCGAGTGTGTGCGGGGGAAAGCGTGTGCAGGGCGAGCATGTGCGTGGTCAGTGTGTGCGGGGCGAGCGTGTGCGCGTGGTCAGTGTGTGGGGCGAGCGTGTCCGGGGTGACTGTGTGCGGAGCGAGCGTGTACCGGGTCAGCATGTGCGGGAAGAGCGTGTGCAGGGTCAGTGTGTGCGGAGCGAGTGTGTGCGGGGTCAGTGTGTGCGGGGTCAGTGTGTGCGGGGCGAGCGTGTGCGGGGTCACTGAGTAAAGGATCAGTGTGTGCGGGGTCACTGGACTGCTGACCCTATATGCGGTGTGAGGGTGCGCGGCTTCGTGTTGGGGTGTGCTCGGGGTACGCGGCTTCGTGTGTGGGGGGTCACCTCTTTTGGGGTCTTTCTGATATTCCAGTCTCATCCATTGCTCGGGGTACGCGGCTTCGTGTGTGGGGGGTCACCTCTTTTGGGGTCTTTCTGATATTCCAGCCTCATCCATTGCTCGGGGTACGCGGCTTCGTGTGTGGGGGGTCACCTCTTTTGGGGTCTTTCTGATATTCCAGCCTCATCCATTGCTCGGGGTACGCGGCTTCGTGTGTGGGGGGGTCACCGCTTTTGGGGTCTTTCTGATATTCCAGCCTCATCCATTGCTTGGGGTACGCGGCTTCGTGTGTGGGGGGGTCACCGCTTTTGGGGTCTTTCTGATATTCCAGCCTCATCCATTGCTCGGGGTACGCGGCTTCGTGTGTGGGGGGGTCACCGCTTTTGGGGTCTTTCTGATATTCCAGCCTCATCCATTGCTCGGGGTACGCGGCTTCGTGTGGGGGGGTCACCGCTTTTGGGGTCTTTCTGGTATTCCAGCCTCATCCATTGCTCGGGGTTTGCGCTGCCGTTTGCATAAATGGGGCTGTTTCAAGGTCGGACAAATACCAAGTTTCCATGGCGACAGGCAGGAGATGTGGATGAGCGCAGCTGGAGCCGGTGCAGCCGCGCGCTTCCTGCATCAGGACCAGAGGACATTATAATGGGGACTGAGCCATAATGTGAGGTGACAGGACGACCCCCGACTGCGGCATCCCCCCAAACAGGTGCTACCCTCGACAGACCCGAGCAGAAGGAGACCCCCGATAGCCCTGCGCGGGAGGAGACACCAAGAAAAAATAGATAATATCACGTGCACTAATGTGTCACCCCAAGAGCTGACACTCTACAGGACCAGCACAGCACGTGCCTCATCATTGCCGCCACCAGGTGGACTACAAGTCCCATCATGTTCTGATATTTTCACTGCTTGTTCCTATAAGACAGGAAATATTTTATCAGAACTTTTGGTCCAGAAGAGATAAAACCGACCGCGATGTGAAGAGCAAAACACCTGGAGGATTCAGCACACAAAGGACGGCGCACGAAACCACTAGACACCAGGGACTGGAGCACTAACCACTAGACACCAGGGACTGGACCACTAACCACCAGACACCAGGGACTGGAGCACTAACCACCAGACACCAGGGACTGGGGCACTAACCACCAGACACCAGGGACTGGGGCACTAACCACCAGACACCAGGGACTGGAGCACGAAAGCACCAGACACCAGGGACTGGAGCACTAAACCACTAGACACCAGGGACTGGAGCACGAAACCACCAGACACCAGGGACAGGGGCACGAAACCACTAGACACCAGGGACTGGAGCACTAAACCACTAGACACCAGGGACTGGAGCACGAAGCCACCAGACACGAGGGACTGGGGCACGAAACCACCAGACACCAGTGACTGGAGCACGAAACCACTAGACACCAGGGACTGGAGCACGAAACCACTAGACACCAGGGACTGGAGCACGAAGCCACCAGACACCAGGGACTGGGGCACGAAACCACCAGACACCAGGGACTGGAAAACTAAACCACCAGACACCAGGGACTGGAACACTAACCACTAGACACCAGGGACTGGAGCACGAAACCACTAGACACCAGGGACTGGGGCACTAAACCACTAGACACCAGGGACTGGAGCATGAAACCACTAGACACCAGGGACTGGAGCATGAAACCACCAGACACCAGGGACTGGAGCACTAACCACCAGATACCAGGGACTGGAGCACGAAACCACCAGACACCAGGGACTGGAGCACTAAACCACTAGACACCAGGGACTGGAGCACGAAACCACCAGACACCAGGGACAGGGGCACGAAACCACTAGACACCAGGGACTGGAGCACTAAACCACTAGACACCAGGGACTGGAACACGAAGCCACCAGACACCAGGGACTGGGGCACGAAACCACCAGACACCAGGGACTGGAAAACTAAACCACCAGACACCAGGGACTGGAACACTAACCACTAGACACCAGGGACTGGAGCACTAAACCACTAGACACCAGGGACTGGGGCACGAAACCACTAGACACCAAGGACTGGAACACTAAACCACTAGACACCAGGGACTGGAACACTAAACCACTAGACACCAGGGACTGGGGCACGAAACCACTAGACACCAGGGACTGGAACACTAAACCACTAGACACCAGGGACTGGGGCACTAAACCACTAGACACCAGGGACTGGAGCACGAAACCACTAGACACCAGGGACTGGGGCACTAAACCACTAGACACCAGGGACTGGAGCACGAAACCACTAGACACCAGGGACTGGGGCACTAAACCACTAGACACCAGGGACTGGAGCACGAAACCACCAGACACCAGGGACTGGAGCACGAAACCACCAGACACCAGGGACTGGAACACTAACCACTAGACACCAGGGACTGGAGCACGAAACCACCAGACACCAGGGACTGGAACACTAACCACTAGACACCAGGGACTGGAGCACGAAACCACCAGACACCAGGGACTGGAACACTAACCACTAGACACCAGGGACTGGAACACTAAACCACTAGACACCAAGGACTGGAACACTAAACCACTAGACACCAGGGACTGGAGCACGAAACCACCAGACACCAGGGACTGGAGAACTAAACCACTAGACACCATGGACTGGGGCACTAAACCACCAGACACCAGGGACTGGAACACTAAACCACTAGACACCAGGGACTGGGGCACTAAACCACTAGACACCAGGGACTGGAGCACGAAACCACCAGACACCAGGGACTGGAACACGAAACCAACAGACACCAGGGACTGGGGCATGAAACCACCAGACACCAGGGACTGGAGCACGAAACCACTAGACACCAGGGACTGGAGCACGAAACCACTAGACACCAGGGACTGGAGCACGAAACCACCAGACACCAGGGACTGGGGCATGAAACCACCAGACACCAGGGACTGGGGCACTAAACCACTAGACACCAGGGACTGGGGCACTAAACCACCAGACACCAGGGACTGGAACACGAAACCAACAGACACCAGGGACTGGGGCATGAAACCACCAGACACCAGGGACTGGAGCACGAAACCACCAGACACCAGGGACTGGAGCACGAAACCACTAGACACCAGGGACTGGGGCACGAAACCACCAGACACCAGGGACTGGGGCACGAAACCACCAGACACCAGGGACTGGAGCACGAAACCACCAGACACCAGGGACTGGGGCACGAAACCACCAGACACCGGGGACTGGAGCACGAAACCACCAGACACCAGGCACTGTGCTACTAAACCACCACACACCAGGGACTGGGGCAATAAACCACCAGACACCGGGGACTGGAGCACTAAACCACTAGACACCAGGGACTGGGGCACGAAACCACTAGACACCAGGGACTGGAACACTAAACCACTAGACACCAGGGACTGGGGCACTAAACCACTAGACACCAGGGACTGGAGCACGAAACCACTAGACACCAGGGACTGGGGCACTAAACCACTAGACACCAGGGACTGGAGCACGAAACCACTAGACACCAGGGACTGGGGCACTAAACCACTAGACACCAGGGACTGGAGCACGAAACCACCAGACACCAGGGACTGGAGCACGAAACCACCAGACACCAGGAACTGGAACACTAACCACTAGACACCAGGGACTGGAACACTAACCACTAGACACCAGGGACTGGAGCACGAAACCACCAGACACCAGGGACTGGAACACTAACCACTAGACACCAGGGACTGGAGCACGAAACCACCAGACACCAGGGACTGGAACACTAACCACTAGACACCAGGGACTGGAACACTAAACCACTAGACACCAGGGACTGGAACACTAAACCACTAGACACCAGGGACTGTGACACTAAACCACTAGAAACCAGGGACTGGAGCACGAAACCACCAGACACCAGGGACTGGAGAACTAAACCACTAGACACCATGGACTGGGGCACTAAACCACCAGACACCAGGGACTGGAACACTAAACCACTAGACACCAGGGACTGGGGCACTAAACCACTAGACACCAGGGACTGGAGCACGAAACCACCAGACACCAGGGACTGGAACACGAAACCAACAGACACCAGGGACTGGGGCATGAAACCACCAGACACCAGGGACTGGAGCACGAAACCACTAGACACCAGGGACTGGAGCACGAAACCACCAGACACCAGGGACTGGAACACTAACCACTAGAAACCAGGGACTGGAACACTAAACCACTAGACACCAGGGACTGGAACACTAAACCACTAGACACCAGGGACTGTGACACTAAACCACTAGAAACCAGGGACTGGAGCACGAAACCACCAGACACCAGGGACTGGAGAACTAAACCACTAGACACCATGGACTGGGGCACTAAATCACCAGACACCAGGGACTGGAACACTAAACCACTAGACACCAGGGACTGGGGCACTAAACCACTAGACACCAGGGACTGGAGCACGAAACCACCAGACACCAGGGACTGGAACACGAAACCAACAGACACCAGGGACTGGGGCATGAAACCACCAGACACCAGGGACTGGAGCACGAAACCACTAGACACCAGGGACTGGAGCACGAAACCACCAGACACCAGGGACTGGGGCACGAAACCACCAGACACCAGGGACTGGGGCACTAAACCACTAGACACCAGGGACTTGGGCGCTAAACCACCAGACACCAGGGACTGGAACACGAAACCAACAGACACCAGGGACTGGGGCATGAAACCACCAGACACCAGGGACTGGAACACGAAACCACCAGACACCAGGGACTGGAGCACGAAACCACTAGACACCAGGGACTGGGGCACGAAACCACCAGACACCAGGGACTGGGGCACGAAACCACCAGACACCAGGGACTGGAGCACGAAACCACCAGACACCAGGGACTGGGGCACGAAACCACCAGACACCGGGGACTGGAGCACAAAACCACCAGACACCAGGCACTGTGCTACTAAACCACCACACACCAGGGACTGGGGCAATAAACCACCAGACACCGGGGACTGGAGCACTAAACCACTAGACACCAGGGACTGGAGCACGAAACCACCAGACACCAGGCACTGTGCTACTAAACCACCACACACCAGGGACTGGGGCAATAAACCACCAGACACCGGGGACTGGAGCACTAAACCACCAGACACCAGGGACTGGAGCACTAAACCACCAGACACCGGGGACTGGAGCACTAAACCACCAGACACCAGGGACTGGAGCACTAAACCACTAGACACCAGGGACTGGAGCACTAAACCACCAGACACCGGGGACTGGAGCACTAAACCACCAGATACCAGGCACTGTGCTACTAAACCACTAGACACCAGGGACTGGGGCACGAAACCACCAGACACCAGGGACTGGAGCACTAAACCACCAGACACCGGGGACTGGAGCACTAAACCACCAGACACCGGGGACTGGAGCACGAAACCACCAGACACCAGGGACTGAAGCATGAAACCACCAGACACCAGGGACTGGAGCACTAAACCACCAGATACCGGGGACTGGAGCACGAAACCACCAGACACCAGAGACTGGAGCACGAAACCACCAGACACCGGGGACTGGGACACTAAACCACTAGACACCAGGGACTCGAACACTAAACCACTAGACACCGGGGACTGGGACACTAAACCACCAGACACCAGGGACTCGATCACTAAACCACTAGACACCGGGGACTGGGACACTAAACCACTAGACACCAGGGACTGGAGCACTAAACTACTAGACACCAGGGACTGGAGCACAAAACCAACAGACACCAGGGACTGGAGCACTAAACCACTAGACACCAGGGACTGGAGCACGAAACCACCAGACACCAGGGACTGGAGCACTAAACCACTAGAAACCAGGGACTGGAGCACTAAACCACTAGACACCGGGGACTGGAACACTAAACCACCAGACACCAGGGACTGGAGCACTAAACCACTAGACACCAGGGACTGGAGCACAAAACCACCAGACACCAGGGACTGGAGCACTAAACCACTAGAAACCAGGGACTGGAGCACTAAACCACTAGACACCGGGGACTGGAACACTAAACCACCAGACACCAGGGACTGGAGCACTAAACCACCAGACACCAGGGACTGGAGCACTAAACCACCAGACACCAGGGACTGGAGCACTAAACCACTAGACACCAGGGACTAAAGCACGAAACCACCAGACACCAGGGACTCGAGCACTAAACCACCAGACACCAGGGACTGGAGCACTAAACCACTAGACACCAGGGACTGGAGCACCAAACCACCAGACACCAGGGACTCGAGCACTAAACCACCAGACACCGGGGACTGGGACACTAAACCACTAGACACCAGGGACTGGAGCACTAAGCTCTAGACACCAGGGACTGGAGCACTAAACCACTAGACACCAGGGACTGGAGCACTAAACCACTAGACACCAGGGACTGGAGCACGAAACCACCAGACACCAGGAACTCGAGCACTAAACCACTAGACACCAGGGACTGGGGAACTAAACTACTAGAAACCAGCGACTGAAGCACGAAACCACTAGACACCAGGGACTGGGGAATTAAACCACTAGACACCAGGGACTGGAGCACTAAACCACTAGACACCAGGGACTGGAGCACAAAACCACTAGACACCAGGGACTGGAGCACGAAACCACTAGACACCAGGGACTGGGGAACTAAACCACTAGACACCAGGGACCGGAACACTAAACCACTAGACACCAGGGACTGGAACACTAAACCACTAGAAACTAGAGACTGGAACACTAAACCACTAGACACCAGGGACTGAGGCACTAAACCACTAGACACCAGGGACTGGGGAACTAAACCACTAGAAACCAGGGACTGGAGCACTAAACCACCAGACACCAGGGACTGAGACACTAAACCACCAGACATCAGGGACTGGAACACTAACCACTAGACACCAGGGAGTGGGGCACTAAACTACTAGAAACCAGGGACTGGGGCAATAAACCACTAGACACCAGGGACTGGAGAACTAAACCACTAGACACCAGGGACTGGGGCACTAAACCACCAGACACCAGGGAGTGGAACACTAAACCCCTAGACACCAGGGACTGGGGAACTAAACCACTAGACACCGGGGACTGGGGCACTAAACCACTAGACACTAGGGACTGGAGCACTAAACCACCAGACACCAGGGACTGGGGCACTAAACCACTAGACACCAGAGACTGGAGCACTAAACCACTAGACACCAGGGACTGGAACACTAAACCACTAGACACCGGGGACTGCAGCACTAAACCACCAGACACCAGGGACTGGAGCACTAAACCACTAGACACTAAGGACTGGAGCACTAAACCACCAGACACCAGGGACTGGAGCACTAAACCACTAGAAACCAGGGACTGGAACACTAAACCACTAGACACCAGGGACTGGAACACTAAACCACTAGAAACCAGGGACTGGAACACTAAACCACTAGACACCAGGGACTGGAACACTAAACCACTAGACACCAGGGACTAGAACACTAAACCACTAGACACCAGGGACTGGAGCACTAAACCACCAGACACCAGGGACTGGGGCACTAAACCACCAGACATCAGGGAGTGGAACACTAAACCACTAGAGACCAGGGACTGAGGCACTAAACCACTAGAAACCAGGAACTGAGGCACTAAACCACCAGACACCTGGGACTGGGGCACTAAACCACTAGACACCAGGGACTGGGGCACTAAACTAGTTGAAACCAGGAACTGAGGCACTAAACCACCAGACACCTGGGACTGGGGCACTAAACCACTAGACACCAGGGACTGGGGCACTAAACTAGTAGAAACCAGGAACTGAGGCACTAAACCACCAGACACCTGGGACTGGGGCACTAAACCACTAGACACCAGGGACTGGGGCACTAAACTAGTAGAAACCAGGAACTGAGGCACTAAACCACCAGACACCTGGGACTGGGGCACTAAACCACTAGACACCAGGGACTGGGGCACTAAACTACTAGAAACCAGGAACTGGGGCAATAAACCACTAGAAACCAGGGACTGGAGCACTAAACCACCAGAAACCAGGAACTGAGGCACTAAACCACAAGACACTTGGGACTGGGGCACTAAACCACTAGACACCAGGGACTGGGGCAATAAACCACTAGAAACCAAGGACTGGAGCACTAAACCACCAGACACCAGGGACTGGAGCACTAAACCACCAGACACCAGGGAGTGGAACACTAAACCCCTAGACACCAGGGACTGGGGCACTAAACCACTAGACACCAAGGACTGGGGCACTAAACCACTAGACGTCAGGGACTGGAGCACTAAACCACCAGACACCAGGGAGTGGAACACTAAACCCCTAGACACCAGGGACTGGGGCACTAAACCACTAGACACCAGGGACTGGGGAACTAAACCACTAGACACCAGGAACTGGGGCACTAAACTACTAGACACCAGGGACTGTGCTACTAAACCACTAGACACCAGGGACTGGAGCACTAAACCACTAGAAACCAGGGACTGGAGCACTAAACCACTAGACACCAGGGACTGGAGCACTAAACCACTAGACACCAGGGACTGGGGCACTAAACCACTAGACACCAAGGACTGGGGCACTAAACCACTAGACGTCAGGGACTGGGGCACTAAACCACTAGACAACAGGGACTGGAGCACTAAACCACTAGACACCGGGGACTGGAGCACTAAATCACTAGAAACCAGGGACTGGGGCACTAAACCACTAGACACCAGGGACTGGGTCACTAAACCACTAGAAACCAGGGACTGGAGCACTAAACCACCAGACACCAGGGAGTGAGACACTAAACCACCAGACACCAGGGACTGGAGCACTAAACCACTATAAAACAGGGACTGGGGCACTAAACCACCAGACATCAGGGACTGGGGCACTAAACCACTAGAAACCAAGGACTGGGGCACTAAACCACCAGACATCAGGGACTGGGGCACTAAACCACTAGAAACCAAGGACTAGAGCACTAAACCACCAGACACTAAGGACTGGAGCACTAAACCACTAGAAACCAGGGACTGGAGCACTAAACCACTAGACACCAGGGACTGGGGAACTAAACCACTAGACACCAGGGACTGGGGCACTAAACTACTAGAAACCAGGGACTGGGGCAATAAACCACTAGAAACCAGGGACTGGAGAACTAAACCACTAGACACCAGGGACTGGGGCACTAAACCACCAGACACCAGGGAGTGGAACACTAAACCCCTAGACACTAGGGACTGGGGAACTAAACCACTAGACACCGGGGACTGGAACACTAAACGACTAGACACTAGGGACTGGAACACTAAACCACTAGATACCAGGGACTGGGGCACTAAACCACTAGACACCAGGGACTGGAGCACTAAGCCACTAGATACCAGGGACTGGGGCACTAAACCACTAGACACCAGGGACTGGGGCACTAAACCACTAGACACCAGGGACTGGGGCACTAAACCACTAGAAACCAGGGACTGGAACACTAAACCACTAGACACCAGGGACTGGGGCACTAAACCACCAGACACGAGGGACTGAAGCAATAAACCACCAGACACCAGGGACTGGGGCAATAAACCACCAGACACCAGGGACTGGGACACTAAACCACTAGACACCAGGGACTGGAGCACTAAACCACTAGACACCAGGGACTGGAACACTAAACCACTAGACACCGGGGACTGCAGCACTAAACCACCAGACACCAGGGACTGGAGCACTAAACCACTAGACACTAAGGACTGGAGCACTAAACCACCAGACACCAGGGACTGGAGCACTAAACCACTAGAAACCAGGGACTGGAACACTAAACCACTAGACACCAGGGACTGGAACACTAAACCACTAGAAACCAGGGACTGGAACACTAAACCACTAGACACCAGGGACTGGAACACTAAACCACTAGACACCAGGGACTAGAACACTAAACCACTAGACACCAGGGACTGGAGCACTAAACACCAGGGACTGGAGCACTAAACCACCAGACACCAGGGACTGGGGCACTAAACCACCAGACATCAGGGAGTGGAACACTAAACCACTAGAGACCAGGGACTGAGGCACTAAACCACTAGAAACCAGGAACTGAGGCACTAAACCACCAGACACCTGGGACTGGGGCACTAAACCACTAGACACCAGGGACTGGGGCACTAAACTAGTTGAAACCAGGAACTGAGGCACTAAACCACCAGACACCTGGGACTGGGGCACTAAACCACTAGACACCAGGGACTGGGGCACTAAACTAGTAGAAACCAGGAACTGAGGCACTAAACCACCAGACACCTGGGACTGGGGCACTAAACCACTAGACACCAGGGACTGGGGCACTAAACTAGTAGAAACCAGGAACTGAGGCACTAAACCACCAGACACCTGGGACTGGGGCACTAAACCACTAGACACCAGGGACTGGGGCACTAAACTACTAGAAACCAGGAACTGGGGCAATAAACCACTAGAAACCAGGGACTGGAGCACTAAACCACCAGAAACCAGGAACTGAGGCACTAAACCACAAGACACTTGGGACTGGGGCACTAAACCACTAGACACCAGGGACTGGGGCAATAAACCACTAGAAACCAAGGACTGGAGCACTAAACCACCAGACACCAGGGACTGGGGCACTTAACCACTAGACACCAGGGACTGGAGCACTAAACCACCAGACACCAGGGAGTGGAACACTAAACCCCTAGACACCAGGGACTGGGGCACTAAACCACTAGACACCAGGGACTGGGGAACTAAACCACTAGACACCAGGAACTGGGGCACTAAACTACTAGACACCAGGGACTGTGCTACTAAACCACTAGACACCAGGGACTGGAGCACTAAACCACTAGAAACCAGGGACTGGAGCACTAAACCACTAGACACCAGGGACTGGAGCACTAAACCACTAGACACCAGGGACTGGGGCACTAAACCACTAGACACCAAGGACTGGGGCACTAAACCACTAGACGTCAGGGACTGGGGCACTAAACCACTAGACAACAGGGACTGGAGCACTAAACCACTAGACACCGGGGACTGGAGCACTAAATCACTAGAAACCAGGGACTGGGGCACTAAACCACTAGACACCAGGGACTGGGTCACTAAACCACTAGAAACCAGGGACTGGGGCACTAAACCACCAGACACCAGGGAGTGAGACACTAAACCACCAGACACCAGGGACTGGAGCACTAAACCACTATAAAACAGGGACTGGGGCACTAAACCACCAGACATCAGGGACTGGGGCACTAAACCACTAGAAACCAAGGACTGGGGCACTAAACCACCAGACATCAGGGACTGGGGCACTAAACCACTAGAAACCAAGGACTAGAGCACTAAACCACCAGACACTAAGGACTGGAGCACTAAACCACTAGAAACCAGGGACTGGAGCACTAAACCACTAGACACCAGGGACTGGGGAACTAAACCACTAGACACCAGGGACTGGGGCACTAAACTACTAGAAACCAGGGACTGGGGCAATAAACCACTAGAAACCAGGGACTGGAGAACTAAACCACTAGACACCAGGGACTGGGGCACTAAACCACCAGACACCAGGGAGTGGAACACTAAACCCCTAGACACTAGGGACTGGGGAACTAAACCACTAGACACCGGGGACTGGAACACTAAACGATTAGACACTAGGGACTGGAACACTAAACCAGTAGATACCAGGGACTGGGGCACTAAACCACTAGACACCAGGGACTGGAGCACTAAGCCACTAGATACCAGGGACTGGGACACTAAACCACTAGACACCAGGGACTGGGGCACTAAACCACTAGACACCAGGGACTGGGGCACTAAACCACTAGAAACCAGGGACTGGAACACTAAACCACTAGACACCAGGGACTGGGGCACTAAACCACCAGACACGAGGGACTGAAGCAATAAACCACCAGACACCAGGGACTGGGGCAATAAACCACCAGACACCAGGGACTGGGACACTAAACCACTAGACACCAGGGACTGGAGCACTAAACCACTAGACACCGGGGACTGGAGCACTAAACCACTAGACACCAGGGACTGGAGCACTAAACTACTGGACACCGGGGACTGGAGCACTAAACCACTAGACACCAGGGACTGGGGCACTAAACCACTAGATACCAGGGACTGGAGCACTAAACCACTAGACACCAGGGACTGGAACACTAAACCACTAGACACCAGGGACTGGAACACTAAACCACTAGACACTGGGGACTGGAGCACGAAACCACTAGAAACCAGGGACTGGAACACTAACCACTAGAAACCAGGGACTGGAACACTAACCACTAGAAACCAGGGACTGGAACACTAAACCACTAGACACCAGGGACTGGAACACTAACCACTAGAGACCAGGGACTGGAACACTAAACCACCAGACACCAGGGACTCGGTCACTAAACCACTAGACACCATGGACTGGAACACTAAACCACTAGACACCAGGGACTGGAACACTAAACCACTAGACACCAGGGACTGGAACACTAAACCACTAGACACCAGGGACTGGTGCACTAAACCACTAGACACCAGGGACTGGGACACTAAACCACTAGACACCAGGGACTGGAACACTAAACCACCAGACACCAGAGACTGGGTCATTAAACCACTAGACACCATGGACTGGAACACTAAACCACTAGACACCAGGGACTGGAGCACTAAACCACCAGACACCAGGGACTGGAGCACTAAACCACTAGACACCAGGGACTGGAACACTAAACCACTAGACACCAGGGACTGGTGCACTAAACCACTAGACACCAGGGACTGGGACACTAAACCACTAGACACCAGGGACTGGAACACTAAACCACTAGACACCAGGGACTGGAACACTAAACCACTAGAAACTAGAGACTGGAACACTAAACCACTAGAAACCAGGGACTGAAGCACTAAACCACTAGACACCAGGGACTGAGGCACTAAACCACTAGACACCAGGGACTGGGGAACTAAACCACTAGAAACCAGGGACTGGAGCACTAAACCACCAGACACCAGGGACTGAGACACTAAACCACCAGACACCAGGGACAGGGGCACTAAACCACCAGACATCAGGGACTGGAACACTAACCACTAGACACCAGGGAGTGGGGCACTAAACCACTAGACACCAGGGACTGGAATACTAAACCACTAGAAACCAAGGACTGGAGCACTAAACCACCAGACACTAGGGACTGGAGCACTAAACCACTAGACACCAGGGACTGGAGCACTAAACCACTAGACACCAGAGACTGGGGCACTAATCCACCAGACATCAGGGTCTGGAGCACTAAACCACTAGACACCAGGGACTGGGGCACTAAACCACCAAACACCAGGGACTGGAACACTAAACCACTAGACACCAGGGACTGGAGCACGAAACCACTAGACACCAGGGACTTTAGCACTAAACCACCAGAAACCAGGAACTGAGGCACTAAACCACTAGACACCAGGGACTGGGGAACTAAACCACTAGAAACCAGGGACTGGAGCACTAAACCACCAGACACCAGGGACTGAGACACTAAACCACCAGACACCAGAGACAGGGGCACTAAACCACCAGACATCAGGGAGTGGAACACTAAACCACTAGAGACCAGGGACTGAGGCACTAAACCACCAAACACCAGGGACTGGGGCACTAAACTACTAGAAACCAGGGACTGGGGCACTAAACCACTAGATATCAGGGACTGGAGCACCAAACCACCAGACACCAGGGACTGGAATACTAAACCACTAGACACCAGGGACTGGGGCACTAAACCTCCAGACACCAGGGACTGGAGCACTAAACCCTCCAGACACCAGGGACTGGGGCACTAAACCTCCAGACACCAGGGACTGGAGCACTAAACCACTAGACTCCAGGGACTGGGCACTAAACCACCAAACACCAGGGACTGGGGCACTAAACTACTAGAAACCAGGGACTGGGACACTAAACCACTAGACACCAGGGAGTGGGGCACTAAACCACTAGACACCAGGGACTGGAGCACTAAACCACCAGACACCAGGGACTGGGGCACAAAACCACTAGACATCAGGGACTGGGGGACTAATCTACTAGAAACCAGGGACTGGGGCACTAAACTACTAGAAACCAGGGACTGGGGCACTAAACCACTAGAAACCAGGGACTGGGGCACTAAACCACTAGACACCAGGGACTGGGGCACTAAACTACTAGAAACCAGGGACTGGGGCAATAAACCACTAGACACCAGGGACTGGAGCACTAAACTACTAGAAACCAGGGACTGGAGCACTAAACCACCAGACACTTGGGACTGGGGCACTAAACCACTAGACACCAGGGACTGGGGGTCTAAACCACTAGACATCAGGGACTGGGGGACAAAACTACTAGAAACCAGGGACTGGGGTTCTAAACCACTAGAAACCAGGGACTGGGGCACTAAACCACTAGAAACCAGGGACTGGGGCACTAAACCACTAGAAACAAGGGACTGGAGCACTAAACTACTAGAAACCAGGGACTGGAGCACAAAACTACTAGAAACCAGGGACTGGAGCACTAAACCACCAGACACCAGGGACTGGGTCACTAAACCACTAGACACCAGGGACTGGAACACTAAACCATCAGACACCAGGGACTGGAGCACTAAACCACTAGACATCAGGGACTGGGGGACTAAACTACTAGAAACCAGGGACTGGGGCACTAAAGTAGTAGACACTGGGGACTGGAACACAAAATCACAGGACACCAGGGACTGGTGCAGAACTAGGGGCTACGGAGTTAGAGCAGCATTGGGGTTCTGGAATGTGAAGCAGCACTATACTGCACATGATGGCGGCACTATGAGTGTGGTTGGTTACACATATGGCAGAGCCGGGCCCCGGGCATCAGTCTGCTCTGTGTGGACCCCATAAGCTCCGCTGTGGTATGGGGGGCCGGGCTCTGCCTGTGAGGCTTGCTGCATTACTGGTATATAAAGTGTCCGCAGTCGATTCCATCATCACCCTATAATCCGCCCTCGGGATCGCAGACTCCTCACAGGACGCAGGATTCCCTCTGGGTCAGTATACTGGAGTCACAACTGGTTTCCAGTCACCTCCATCATCACTGAGCGCAGCGGCAGCCGCTGTCAGCGCATTAGGACGCTTCGTTAGGTCTGAGATTTACAGATGGACGCATTCTAGACGAAGAATTAAAGGGGAAGTCGGTGTCCTGTATAGACCCGGAGTATAAAGACAAAGCAGCACAAAAGTTACATAATATACAACCCCCTCCTCCAATACCATCGCCCTCAGCTGCCACATAACGTATCACCGCCATACTACACCCTGCATAACACCGCCATACTACATCCTACATAACACCGGCATACTACAACCTACATAACACCGCCATACTACACCCTGCATAACACTGCTATACTACATCCTACATAACACCGCCATACTACACCCTGCATAACACTGCTATACTACATCCTACATAACACCGGCATACTACAACCTACATAACACCGCCATACTACACCCTGCATAACACTGCTATACTACATCCTACATAACACCGGCATACTACAACCTACATAACACCGCCATACTACATTCTACATAACACCGCCATACTACATTCTACATAATGCCGCCATAGTACACCCTGCATAACACCGCTATACTACATCCTACATAACACCGGCATACTACATCCTACATAACACCGGCATACTACAACCTACATAACACCGCCATACTACATTCTACATAACACCGCCATACTACATTCTACATAATGCCGCCATAGTACACCCTGCATAACACCGCTATACTACATCCTACATAACACCGGCATACTACATCCTACATAACACCGGCATACTACAACCTACATAACACCGCCATACTACATTCTACATAAACCTCGCCATACTACACCCTACATAACACCGCCATACTACACCCTGCATAACACCACCATACTACTACCTGGATAACACAGCCATACTACATCCTACATAACACCGCCATACTACACTTTGCATAACACTGCCATATTACACCCTACATAACACTGCCATACTACATCCTACATAACACCGGCATACTACATCCTACATAACACCGGCATACTACAACCTACATAACACCGCCATACTACATTCTACATAAACCTCGCCATACTACACCCTACATAATACCGCCATACTACACCCTGCATAACACCACCATACTACACCCTGCATAACACCGCCATACTACATCCTACATAACACCGGCATACTACAACCTACATAACACCGCCATACTACATCCTACATAACACCGGCATACTACAACCTACATAACACCGCCATACTACATTCTACATAAACCTCGCCATACTACACCCTACATAATACCGCCATACTACACCCTGCATAACACCACCATACTACACCCTGCATAACACCGCCATACTACATCCTACATAACACTGGCATACTACAACCTACATAACACCGCCATACTACATTCTACATAAACCTCGCCATACTACACCCTACATAATACCGCCATACTACACCCTGCATAACACCACCATACTACACCCTGCATAACACCGCCATACTACATCCTACATAACACCAGCATACTACAACCTACATAACACCGCCATACTACATTCTACATAAACCTCGCCATACTACACCCTACATAATACCGCCATACTACACCCTGCATAACACCACCATACTACACCCTGGATAACACAGCCATACTACATCCTACATAACACCGCCATACTGCACCCTGCATAACACCGCCATACTACATCCTACATAACACCACCATACTACACCCTGCATAACACCTCCATACTACATCCTACATAACACCGCCATACTACACCTTGCATAACACCTCCATACTACATCCTACATAACACCGCCATACTACACCTTGCATAACACCGCCATATTACACCCTACATAACACTGCCATACTACATCCTACATAACACCGCCATACTACATCCTACATAACACCGCCATACTACACCCTGCATATCACCGCCATATTACACCCTGTATAACACCACCATACTACACCCTGCATAACACCGCCATACTACATTCTACATAATGCCGCCATACTACAACCTACATAACACTGCCATACTACACCCTGCATAACACTGCCATACTACACCCTGCATAACACCGCCATACTACACCCTGCATAACACCGCCATACTACATCTTACATAATGCCGCAGTACTACATCCTAGATAACACTGCCATACTACACCCTACATAACACTGCTATACTACATCCTACATAACACCGCCATACTACATCCTACATAACACCGCCATACTACATCCTATATAACGCCGCCATACTACACCCTGCATAACACCGCCATAGTACACCCTGCATAACACCGCTATACTACATCCTACATAACACCGCCATAATACATCCTACATAACGACGCCATACTACAGCCTAAATAATGCCGCCATACTACAACCTACATAACACTGCCATAATACACCCTACATAACACTGACATACTACACCCTGCATAACACCGCCATACTACATCCTACATAACACCGCCATACTACATCCTACATAACACCGCCATATTACATCCCACATAACGCCGCTATACTACACCCTGCATAACACCGCCATACTACACCCTGCATAACACCGCCATACTACACTCTGCATAACACCGCCAAACAACATCCTATATAACACCACCATACTACAGCCTACATAATGCTGCCATACTACAACCTACATAACACTGTCATACTACACCCTGCATAACACAACCAAATACTACAAGATACATGACACCGCCATAGTACAACCTGCATAACACCGCCATACTACACCGTGTATAACACCACCATACTACACCCTGCATAACACCGCCATACTACATCCTACATAACACCGCCATACTACATCCTACATAATGCCGCCATACTACAGCCTACGTAATGCCGCCATACTACAACCTACATAACACTGCCATACTACACCCTACATAACACTGTCATACTACACCCTGCATAACACCACCAAATACTACAAGATACATAACACCGCCATAGTACAACCTGCATAACTCCGCCATACTACACCCTGCATAACACCGCCATACTACACCCTGCATAACACCGCCATACTACATCCTACATAACGCCGCAATACTACACCCTGCATAACACCGCCATACTACATCCTACATAACACCGCCATACTACATCCTACATAACGCCGCCATACTACACCCTGCATAACACCGCCATACTACACCCTGCATAACACCGCCATACTACATTCTGCATAACACCGCCAAACTACATCCTATATAACAGCACCATACTACAGCCTACATAATGCCGCCATACTACAACCTACATAACACTGCCATCCTACACCCTGCATAACATTGCCATACTACATCCTACATAACACCGCCTTACTACAACCTACATAACACCGCCATACTACACCCTGCATAACACCACCATAGTACACCCTGCAAAACACTGCCATACTACATCCTACACATCCTACATAACACCGCCATACTACACCCTGCATAACACCACCAAATACTACAAGATACATAACACCGCCATTGTACAACCTGCATAACACCGCCATACTACACCCTGCATAACACCACCATACTACACCCTGCATAACACCGCCGTACTACATGCTACATAACACCGCCATACTACATCCTACATAATGCCGCCATACTACACACTGCATAATACCGCCATACTAGATCCTGCATAACACCGCAATACTACATCCTACATAACACCGACATAGTACACCCTGCATAACACCACCAAATACTACAAGATACATAACATCGCCATAGTACAACCTGCATAACAGTACCTGATATCCATCTTACTGTCCATACATTCTGGCCACTGCTCACATCTGTCAGGAAGAAGAGCAATGATCAGACCCAAAGTGAGCCTGAAGGTAACACTACTATAGGGGGCAAAGTATACATATATACAGCCTCCTCGTCCTCCGCTCTCTGTCTCCCTCTGCTGGTCACTCTGGGGTAATGCAGTATACATATATACAGCCTCCTCGTCCTCTGCTCTCTGTCTCCCTCTGCCGGTCACTCTGGGGCAGTGCAGTATACATATATACAGCCTCCTCGTCCTCCGCTCTCTGTCTCCCTCTGCTGGTCACTCTGGGGTAGTGCAGTATACATATATACAGCCTCCTCGTCCTCCGCTCTCTGTCTCCCTCTGCTGGTCACTCTGGGGTAGTGCAGTATACATATATACAGCCTCCCCGTCCTCCGCTCTCTGTCTCCCTCTGCCGGTCACTCTGGGGTAGTGCAGTATACATATATACAGCCTCCTCGTCCTCCGCTCTCTGTCTCCCTCTGCTGGTCACTCTGGGGTAATGCAGTATACATATATACAGCCTCCTCGTCCTCTGCTCTCTGTCTCCCTCTGCCGGTCACTCTGGGGCAGTGCAGTATACATATATACAGCCTCCTCGTCCTCCGCTCTCTGTCTCCCTCTGCTGGTCACTCTGGGGTAGTGCAGTATACATATATACAGCCTCCTCGTCCTCCGCTCTCTGTCTCCCTCTGCTGGTCACTCTGGGGTAGTGCAGTATACATATATACAGCCTCCCCGTCCTCCGCTCTCTGTCTCCCTCTGCCGGTCACTCTGGGGTAGTGCAGTATACATATATACAGCATTCCTCGTCCTCCGCTCTCTGTCTCCCTCTGCTGGTCACTCTGGGGTAGTGCAGTATACATATATACAGCCTCCTCGTCCTCTGCTCTCTGTCTCCCTCTGCTGGTCACTCTGGGGTAGTGCAGTATACATATATACAGCCTTCTCGCCCTCTGCTCTCTGTCTCCCTCTGCTGGTCACTCTGTGGCAGTGCAGTATACATATATACAGCCTCCTCGTCCTCCGCTCTCTGTCTCCCTCTGCCGGTCACTCTGGGGCAGTGCAGTATACATATATACAGCCTCCTCGTCCTCCGCTCTCTGTCTCCCTCTGCTGGTCACTCTGGGGTAATGCAGTATACATATATACAGCCTCCTCGTCCTCTGCTCTCTGTCTCCCTCTGCTGGTCACTCTGGGGTAGTGCAGTATACATATATACAGTCTCCTCGTCCTCCGCTCTCTGTCTCCCTCTGCCGGTCACTCTGGGGTAGTGCAGTATACATATATACAGCCTCCTCGTCCTCTGCTCTCTGTCTCCCTCTGCCGGTCACTCTGGGGCAGTGCAGTATACATATATACAGCCTCCTCGTCCTCCGCTCTCTGTCTCCCTCTGCTGGTCATTCTGGGGTAGTGCAGTATACATATATACAGCCTCCTCGTCCTCCGCTCTCTGTCTCCCTCTGCCGGTCACTCTGGGGTAGTGCAGTATACATATATACAGACTCCTCGTCCTCTGCTCTGTCTCCCTCTGCTGGTCACTCTGGGGTAGTGCAGTATACATATATACAGCCTCCTCGTCCTCCGCTCTCTGTCTCCCTCTGCCGGTCACTCTGGGGCAGTGCAGTATACATATATACAGCCTCCTCGTCCTCCGCTCTCTGTCTCCCTCTGCCGGTCACTCTGGGGTAGTGCAGTATACATATATACAGCATTCCTCGTCCTCCGCTCTCTGTCTCCCTCTGCCGGTCACTCTGGGGTAGTGCAGTATACATATATACAGCCTCCTCGTCCTCCGCTCTCTGTCTCCCTCTGCCGGTCACTCTGGGGTAGTGCAGTATACATATATACAGCATTCCTCGTCCTCCGCTCTCTGTCTCCCTCTGCTGGTCACTCTGTGGCAGTGCAGTATACATATATACAGCCTCCTCACCCTCTGCTCTCTGTCTCCCTCTGCTGGTCACTCTGGGGTAGTGCAGTATACATATATACAGCCTCCTCGCCCTCTGCTCTCTGTCTCCCTCTGCTGGTCACTCTGTGGCAGTGCAGTATACATATATACAGCCTCCTCGTCCTCCGCTCTCTGTCTCCCTCTGCTGGTCACTCTGGGGTAGTGCAGTATACATATATACAGCATTCCTCGTCCTCTGCTCTCTGTCTCCCTCTGCTGGTCACTCTGGGGCAGTGCAGTATACATATATACAGCCTCCTCGTCCTCCGCTCTCTGTCTCCCTCTGCTGGTCACTCTGGGGTAGTGCAGTATACATATATACAGCATTCCTCGTCCTCCGCTCTCTGTCTCCCTCTGCAGGTCACTCTGGGGCAGTGCAGTATACATATATACAGCCTCCTCGTCCTCCGCTCTCTGTCTCTCTCTGCCGGTCACTCTGGGGTAGTGCAGTATACATATATACAGCCTCCTCGTCCTCTGCTCTCTGTCTCCCTCTGCCGGTCACTCTGGGGTAGTGCAGTATACATATATACAGCCTCCTCGTCCTCTGCTCTCTGTCTCCCTCTGCTGGTCACTCTGGGGTAGTGCAGTATACATATATACAGCCTCCTCGTCCTCCGCTCTCTGTCTCCCTCTGCTTGTCACTCTGGGGTAGTGCAGTATACATATATACAGCCTCCTCGTCCTCCGCTCTCTGTCTCCCTCTGCTTGTCACTCTGGGGTAGTGCAGTATACATATATACAGCCTCCTCGTCCTCCGCTCTCTGTCTCCCTCTGCTGGTCACTCTGGGGCAGTGCAGTATACATATATACAGCCTCCTCGTCCTCCGCTCTCTGTCTCCCTCTGCCGGTCACTCTGGGGCAGTGCAGTATACATATATACAGCCTCCTCGTCCTCCGCTCTCTGTCTCCCTCTGCTGGTCACTCTGGGGTAGTGCAGTATACATATATACAGCCTCCTCGTCCTCCGCTCTCTGTCTCCCTCTGCTGGTCACTCTGGGGTAGTGCAGTATACATATATACAGCCTCCTCGTCCTCCGCTCTCTGTCTCCCTCTGCTGGTCACTCTGGGGTAGTGCAGTATACATATATACAGCCTCCTCGTCCTCCGCTCTCTGTCTCCCTCTGCTGGTCACTCTGGGGTAGTGCAGTATACATATATACAGCCTCCTCGTCCTCCGCTCTCTGTCTCCCTCTGCTGGTCACTCTGGGGTAGTGCAGTATACATATATACAGCCTCCTCGTCCTCCGCTCTCTGTCTCCCTCTGCCGGTCACTCTGGGGTAGAGCAGTATACATATATACAGCCTCCTCCTCCTCCGCTCTCTGTCTCCCTCTGCTGGTCACTCTGGGGCAGTGCAGTATATATATATACAGCCTCCTCACCCTCTGCTCTCTGTCTCCCTCTGCTGGTCACTCTGGGGTAGTGCAGTATACATATATACAGCCTCCTCGTCCTCCGCTCTCTGTCTCCCTCTGCTGGTCACTCTGGGGCAGTGCAGTATACATATATACAGCCTCCTCGTCCTCCGCTCTCTGTCTCCCTCTGCCGGTCACTCTGGGGCAGTGCAGTATACATATATACAGCCTCCTCGTCCTCCGCTCTCTGTCTCCCTCTGCTGATCACTCTGGGGTAGTGCAGTATACATATATACAGCCTCCTCGTCCTCCGCTCTCTGTCTCCCTCTGCTGGTCACTCTGGGGTAGTGCAGTATACATATATACAGCCTCCTCGTCCTCCGCTCTCTGTCTCCCTCTGCCGGTCACTCTGGGGTAGTGCAGTATACATATATACAGCCTCCTCGTCCTCTGCTCTCTGTCTCCCTCTGCTGGTCACTCTGGGGTAATGCAGTATACATATATACAGCCTCCTCGTCCTCTGCTCTCTGTCTCCCTCTGCCGGTCACTCTGGGGTAGTGCAGTATACATATATACAGCCTCCTCACCCTCTGCTCTCTGTCTCCCTCTGCCGGTCACTCTGGTGTAGTGCAGTATACATATATACAGCCTCCTCACCCTCTGCTCTCTGTCTCCCTCTGCTGGTCACTCTGGGGCAGTATACATATATACAGCCTCCTCGTCCTCCGCTCTCTGTCTCCCTCTGCTGGTCACTCTGGGGTAGTGCAGTATACATATATACAGCCTCCTCGTCCTCCGCTCTCTGTCTCCCTCTGCCGGTCACTCTGGGGTAGTGCAGTATACATATATACAGCCTCCTCGTCCTCCGCTCTCTGTCTCCCTCTGCCGGTCACTCTGGGGTAGTGCAGTATACATATATACAGCCTCCTCGTCCTCCGCTCTCTGTCTCCCTCTGCCGGTCACTCTGGGGCAGTGCAGTATACATATATACAGCCTCCTCGTCCTCAGCTCTCTGTCTCCCTCTGCCGGTCACTCTGGGGTAGTGCAGTATACATATATACAGCCTCCTCGTCCTCCGCTCTCTGTCTCCCTCTGCCGGTCACTCTGGGGCAGTGCAGTATACATATATACAGCCTCCTCGTCCTCCGCTCTCTGTCTCCCTCTGCTGGTCACTCTGGGGCAGTGCAGTATACATATATACAGCCTCCTCGTCCTCTGCTCTCTGTCTCCCTCTGCCGGTCACTCTGGGGCAGTGCAGTATACATATATACAGCCTCCTCGTCCTCCGCTCTCTGTCTCCCGCTGCCGGTCACTCTGGGGCAGTGCAGTATACATATATACAGCCTCCTCGTCCTCAGCTCTCTGTCTCCCTCTGCCGGTCACTCTGGGGCAGTGCAGTATACATATATACAGCCTCCTCGTCCTCTGCTCTCTGTCTCCCTCTGCCGGTCACTCTGGGGTAGTGCAGTATACATATATACAACCTCCTCGTCCTCCGCTCTCTGTCTCCCTCTGCTGGTCACTCTGGGGCAGTGCAGTATACATATATACAGCCTCCTCGTCCTCCGTCTCCCTCTGCTGGTCACTCTGGGGTAATGCAGTATACATATATACAGCCTCCTCATCCTCCGCTCTCTGTCTCCCTCTGCTGGTCACTCTGGGGTAGTGCAGTATACATATATACAGCCTCCTCGTCCTCCGCTCTCTGTCTCCCTCTGCCGGTCACTCTGGGGTAGTGCAGTATACATATATACAGCCTCCTCGTCCTCTGCTCTCTGTCTCCCTCTGCTGGTCACTCTGGGGTAGTGCAGTATACATATATACAGCCTCCTCGTCCTCCGCTCTCTGTCTCCCTCTGCTGGTCACTCTGGGGCAGTGCAGTATACATATATACAGCCTCCTCGTCCTCCGCTCTCTGTCTCCCTCTGCCGGTCACTCTGGGGTAGTGCAGTATACATATATACAGCCTCCTCGTCCTCCGCTCTCTGTCTCCCTCTGCTGGTCACTCTGGGGTAGTGCAGTATACATATATACAGCCTCCTCGTCCTCCGCTCTCTGTCTCCCTCTGCCGGTCACTCTGGGGTAGTGCAGTATACATATATACAGCCTCCTCGTCCTCCGCTCTCTGTCTCCCTCTGCTGGTCACTCTGGGGTAGTGCAGTATACATATATACAGCCTCCTCGTCCTCCGCTCTCTGTCTCCCTCTGCTGGTCACTCTGGGGCAGTGCAGTATACATATATACAGCCTCCTCGTCCTCTGCTCTCTGTCTCCCTCTGCTGGTCACTCTGGGGCAGTGCAGTATACATATATACAGGCTCCTCGTCCTCCGCTCTCTGTCTCCCTCTGCCGGTCACTCTGGGGTAGTGCGGTATACATATATACAGCCTCCTCGTCCTCCGCTCTCTGTCTCCCTCTGCCGGTCACTCTGGGGCAGTGCAGTATACATATATACAGCCTCCTCGTCCTCCGCTCTCTGTCTCCCTCTGCCGGTCACTCTGGGGTAGTGCAGTATACATATATACAGCCTCCTCGTCCTCCGCTCTCTGTCTCCCTCTGCCGGTCACTCTGGGGTAGTGCAGTATACATATATACAGCCTCCTCCTCCTCCGCTCTCTGTCTCCCTCTGCTGGTCACTCTGGGGTAGTGCAGTATACATATATACAGCCTCCTCGTCCTCTGCTCTCTGTCTCCCTCTGCTGGTCACTCTGGGGCAGTATAGTATACATATATACAGCCCCCTCGTCCTCTGCTCTCTGTCTCCCTCTGCCGGTCACTCTGGGGCAGTGCAGTATACATATATACAGCCTCCTCGTCCTCCGCTCTCTGTCTCCCTCTGCTAGTCACTCTGTGGTAGTGCAGTATACATATATACAGCCTCCTCGTCCTCCGCTCTCTGTCTCCCTCTGCTGGTCACTCTGGGGCAGTACAGTATACATATATACAGCCTCCTTGTCCTCCGCTCTCTGTCTCCCTCTGCCGGTCACTCTGGGGCAGTGCAGTATACATATATACAGCCTCCTCGTCCTCCGCTCTCTGTCTCCCTCTGCTGGTCACTCTGGGGTAGTGCAGTATACATATATACAGCCTCCTCGTCCTCCGCTCTCTGTCTCCCTCTGCTGGTCACTCTGGGGTAGTGCAGTATACATATATACAGCCTCCTCGTCCTCCGCTCTCTATCTCCCTCTGCTGGTCACTCTGGGGTAGTGCAGTATACATATATACAGCCTCCCCGTCCTCCGCTCTCTGTCTCCCTCTGCTGGTCACTCTGGAGTAGTGCAGTATACATATATACAGCCTCCTCCTCCTCCGCTCTCTGTCTCCCTCTGCTGGTCACTCTGGGGTAGTGCAGTATACATATATACAGCCTCCTCGTCCTCCGCTCTCTGTCTCCCTCTGCTGGTCACTCTGGGGCAGTACAGTATACATATATACAGCCTCCTCGTCCTCCGCTCTCTGTCTCCCTCTGCTGGTCACTCTGGGGTAGTGCAGTATACATATATACAGCCTCCTCGTCCTCCGCTCTCTGTCTCCCTCTGCCGGTCACTCTGGGGCAGTGCAGTATACATATATACAGCCTCTTCGTTCTCTGCTCTCTGTCTCCCTCTGCTGGTCACTCTGGGGTAGTGCAGTATACATATATACAGCCTCCTCGTCCTCCGCTCTCTGTCTCCCTCTGCCGGTCACTCTGGGGCAGTGCAGTATACATATATACAGTCTCCTCGTCCTCCGCTCTCTGTCTCCCTCTGCTGGTCACTCTGGGGCAGTGCAGTATACATATATACAGCCTCCTCGTCCTCCGCTCTCTGTCTCCCTCTGCCGGTCACTCTGGGGCAGTGCAGTATACATATATACAGCCTCTTCGTTCTCTGCTCTCTGTCTCCCTCTGCTGGTCACTCTGGGGCAGTGCAGTATACATATATACAGCCTCCTCGTTGTCCGCTCTCTGTCTCCTCTGCTGGTCACTCTGGGGCAGTGCAGTATACATATATACAGCCTCCTCGTCCTCCGCTCTCTGTCTCCCTCTGCCGGTCACTCTGGGGTAGTGCAGTATACATATATACAGCCTCCTCGTCCTCCGCTCTCTGTCTCCTCTGCCTGTCACTCTGGGGTAGTGCAGTATACATATATACAGCCTCCTCGTCCTCCGCTCTCTGTCTCCCTCTGCTGGTCACTCTGGGGTAGTGCAGTATACATATATACAGCCTCCTCGTCCTCCGCTCTCTGTCTCCCTCTGCCGGTCACTCTGGGGTAGTGCAGTATACATATATACAGCCTCCTCGTCCTCTGCTCTCTGTCTCCCTCTGCCGGTCACTCTGGTGTAGTGCAGTATACATATATACAGCCTCCTCGTCCTCCGCTCTGTCTCCCTCTGCTGGTCACTCTGGGGCAGTGCAGTATACATATATACAGCCTCCTCGTCCTCCGCTCTCTGTCTCCCTCTGCCGGTCTCTCTGGGGTAGTGCAGTATACATATATACAGCCTCCTCGTCCTCCGCTCTCTGTCTCCCTCTGCCGGTCACTCTGGGGTAGTGCAGTATACATATATACAGCCTCCTCGTCCTCTGCTCTCTGTCTCCCTCTGCTGGTCACTCTGGGGCAGTGCAGTATACATATATACAGCCTCCTCGTCCTCCGCTCTCTGTCTCCCTCTGCCGGTCACTCTGGGGCAGTGCAGTATACATATATACAGCCTCCTCGTCCTCCGCTCTCTGTCTCCCTCTGCCGGTCACTCTGGGGTAGTGCAGTATACATATATACAGCCTCCTCGTCCTCCGCTCTCTGTCTCCCTCTGCCGGTCACTCTGGGGTAGTGCAGTATACATATATACACCCTCCTCGTCCTCCGCTCTCTGTCTCCCTCTGCTGGTCACTCTGGGGCAGTGCAGTATACATATATACAGCCTCCTCGTCCTCTGCTCTCTGTCTCCCTCTGCCGGTCACTCTGGGGCAGTGCAGTATACATATATACAGCCTCCTCGTCCTCCGCTCTCTGTCTCCCTCTGCTGGTCACTCTGGGGTAGTGCAGTATACATATATACAGCCTCCTCGTCATCTGCTCTCTGTCTCCCTCTGCTGGTCACTCTGGGGCAGTGCAGTATACATATATACAGCCTCCTCGTCCTCCGCTCTCTGTCTCCTCTGCTGGTCACTCTGGGGCAGTGCAGTATACATATATACAGCCTCCTCGTTCTCCGCTGTCTGTCTCGCTCTGCTGGTCACTCTGGGGTAGTGCAGTATACATATATACAGCCTCCTCGTCCTCCGCTCTCTGTCTCCCTCTGCTGGTCACTCTGGGGTAGTGCAGTATACATATATACAGCCTCCTCGTCCTCCGCTCTCTGTCTCCTCTGCTGGTCACTCTGGGGTAGTGCAGTATACATATATACAGCCTCCTCGTCCTCCGCTCTCTGTCTCCCTCTGCTGGTCACTCTGGGGCAGTGCAGTATACATATATACAGCCTCCTCGTCCTCCGCTCTCTGTCTCCCTCTGCTGGTCACTCTGGGGCAGTGCAGTATACATATATACAGCCTCCTCGTCCTCCGCTCTCTGTCTCCCTCTGCTGGTCACTCTGGGGCAGTGCAGTATACATATATACAGCCTCCTCGTCCTCCGCTCTCTGTCTCCCTCTGCCGGTCACTCTGGGGCAGTGCAGTATACATATATACAGCCTCCTCGTCCTCCGCTCTCTGTCTCCCTCTGCTGGTCACTCTGGGGTACTGAAGTATACATATATACAGCCTCCTCGTCCTCTGCTCTCTGTCTCCCTCTGCCGGTCACTCTGGTGTAGTGCAGTATACATATATACAGCATCCTCGTCCTCCGCTCTCTGTCTCCCTCTGCCGGTCACTCTGGTGTAGTGCAGTATACATATATACAGCATCCTCGTCCTCCGCTCTCTGTCTCCCTCTGCCGGTCACTCTGGGGTAGTGCAGTATACATATATACAGCCTCCTCGTCCTCTGCTCTCTGTCTCCCTCTGCAGGTCACTCTGGTGTAGTGCAGTATACATATATACAGCATCCTCGTCCTCCGCTCTCTGTCTCCCTCTGCCGGTCACTCTGGGGCAGTGCAGTATACATATATACAGCCTCCTCGTCCTCCGCTCTCTGTCTCCCTCTGCAGGTCACTCTGGTGTAGTGCAGTATACATATATACAGCATCCTCGTCCTCCGCTCTCTGTCTCCCTCTGCCGGTCACTCTGGTGTAGTGCAGTATACATATATACAGCATCCTCGTCCTCCGCTCTCTGTCTCCCTCTGCAGGTCACTCTGGGGTAGTGCAGTATACATATATACAGCCTCCTCGTCCTCTGCTCTCTGTCTCCCTCTGCAGGTCACTCTGGTGTAGTGCAGTATACATATATACAGCATCCTCGTCCTCTGCTCTCTGTCTCCCTCTGCCGGTCACTCTGGGGTAGTGCAGTATACATATATACAGCCTCCTCGTCCTCTGCTCTCTGTCTCCCTCTGCAGGTCACTCTGGGGTAGTGCAGTATACATATATACAGCCTCCTCGTCCTCTGCTCTCTGTCTCCCTCTGCTGGTCACTCTGGGGTAGTGCAGTATACATATATACAGCATCCTCGTCCTCCGCTCTCTGTCTCCCTCTGCTGGTCACTCTGGGGTAGTGCAGTATACATATATACAGCCTCCTCATCCTCCGCTCTCTGTCTCCCTCTGCTGGTCACTCTGGGGTAGTGCAATATACATATATACAGCCTCCTCGTCCTCTGCTCTCTGTCTCCCTCTGCAGGTCACTCTGGGGTAGTGCAGTATACATATATACAGGCTCCTCGTCCTCTGCTCTCTGTCTCCCTCTGCTGGTCACTCTGGTGTAGTGCAGTATACATATATACAGCCTCCTCGTCCTCCGCTCTCTGTCTCCCTCTGCTGGTCACTCTGGGGTAGTGCAGTATACATATATACAGCCTCCTCGTCCTCCGCTCTCTGTCTCCCTCTGCTGGTCACTCTGGGGCAGTGCAGTATACATATATACAGTCTCCTCGTCCTCCGCTCTCTGTCTCCCTCTGCTGGTCACTCTGGTGAAGTGCAGTATACATATATACAGCCTCCTCGTCCTCTGCTCTCTGTCTCCCTCTGCTGGTCACTCTGGGTTAATGCACTAAACATATATACAGCCTCCTCGTCCTCCGCTCTCTGTCTCCCTCTGCCGGTCACTCTGAGGCAGTGCAGTATACATATATACAGCCTCCTCGTCCTCCGCTCTCTGTCTCCTCTGCTGGTCACTCTGAGGCAGTGCAGTATACATATATACAGCCTCCTCGTCCTCCGCTCTCTGTCTCCCTCTGCTGGTCACTCTGGTGTAGTGCAGTATATATATATACAGCCTCCTCGTCCTCCGCTCTCTGTCTCCCTCTGCTGGTCACTCTGGGGTAGTGCAGTATACATATATACAGCCTCCTCGTCCTCTGCTCTCTGTCTCCTCTGCCGGTCACTCTGGGGCAGTGCAGTATACATATATACAGCCTCCTCGTCCTCCGCTCTCTGTCTCCCTCTGCTGGTCACTCTGGTGTAGTGCAGTATATATATATACAGCCTCCTCGTCCTCCGCTCTCTGTCTCCCTCTGCTGGTCACTCTGGGGCAGTGCAGTATACATATATACAGCCTCCTCGTCCTCTGCTCTCTGTCTCCTCTGCCGGTCACTCTGGGGCAGTGCAGTATACATATATACACCCTCCTCGTCCTCTGCTCTCTGTCTCCCTCTGCTGGTCACTCTGGGGCAGTGCAGTATACATATATACAGACTCCTCGTCCTCTGCTCTCTGTCTCCCTCTGCTGGTCACTCTGGGGCAGTGCAGTATACATATATACAGCCTCCTCGTCCTCCGCTCTCTGTCTCCCTCTGCCGGTCACTCTGGGGCAGTGCAGTATACATATATACAGCCTCCTCGTCCTCCGCTCTCTGTCTCCCTCTGCCGGTCACTCGGGGCAGTGCAGTATACATATATACAGCCTCCTCGTCCTCCGCTCTCTGTCTCCCTCTGCTGGTCACTCTGGGGCAGTGCAGTATACATATATACAGCCTCCTCGTCCTCCGCTCTCTTTCTCCCTCTGCCGGTCACTCTGGGGCAGTGCAGTATACATATATACAGCATCCTCGTCCTCCGCTCTCTGTCTCCCTCTGCTGGTCACTCTGGGGTAGTGCAGTATACATATATACAGCCTCCTCGTCCTCTGCTCTCTGTCTCCCTCTTCTGGTCACTCTGGGGTAGTGCAGTATACATATATACAGCCTCCTCGTCCTCTGCTCTCTGTCTCCCTCTGCTGGTCACTCTGGCGTAGTGCAGTATACATATATACAGCCTCCTCGTCCTCCGCTCTCTGTCTCCCTCTGCTGGTCACTCTGGCGTAGTGCAGTATACATATATACAGCCTCCTCGTCCTCTGCTCTCTGTCTCCCTCTGCAGGTCACTCTGGGGTAGTGCAGTATACATATATACAGCATCTTCGTCCTCCGCTCTCTGTCTCCCTCTGCTGGTCACTCTGGGGTAGTGCAGTATACATATATACAGCCTCCTCGTCCTCTGCTCTCTGTCTCCCTCTGCTGGTCACTCTGGGGTAGTGCAGTATACATATATACAGCCTCCTCGTCCTCTGCTCTCTGTCTCCCTCTGCAGGTCACTCTGGGGTAGTGCAGTATACATATATACAGCCTCCTCGTCCTCTGCTCTCTGTCTCCCTCTGCTGGTCACTCTGGGGTAGTGCAGTATACATATATACAGCCTCCTCGTCCTCCGCTCTCTGTCTCCCTCTGCTGGTCACTCTGGGGTAGTGCAGTATACATATATACAGCCTCCTCATCCTCCGCTCTCTGTCTCGCTCTGCTGGTCACTCTGGCGTAGTGCAGTATACATATATACAGTCTCCTCGTCCTCTGCTCTCTGTCTCCCTCTGCTGGTCACTCTGGCGTAGTGCAGTATACATACATACAGCCTCCTCGTCCTCAGCTCTCTGTCTCCCTCTGCCGGTCACTCTGGGGTAGTGCAGTATACATATATACAGCCTCCTCGTCCTCCGCTCTCTGTCTCCCTCTGCTGGTCACTCTGGAGTAGTGCAGTATACATATATACAGCCTCCTCGTCCTCCGCTCTCTGTCTCCCTCTGCTGGTCACTCTGGGGTAGTGCAGTATACATATATACAGCCTCCTCGTCCTCCACTCTGTCTCCCTCTGCTGGTCACTCTGGGGTAGTGCAGTATACATATATACAGCCTCCTCGTCCTCCGCTCTCTGTCTCCCTCTGCCGGTCACTCTGGGGCAGTGCAGTATACATATATACAGCCTCCTCGTCCTCCGCTCTCTGTCTTCCTCTGCTGGTCACTCTGGGGTAGTGCAGTATACATATATACAGCCTCCTCGTCCTCCGCTCTCTGTCTCCCTCTGCCGGTCACTCTGGTGTAGTGCAGTATACATATTTACAGTCTCCTCGTCCTCCCCTCTCTGTCTCCTCTGCCGGTTACTCTGGGGTAGTGCAGTATACATATATACAACCTCCTCGTCCTCTGCTCTCTGTCTCCCTCTGCTGGTCACTCTGGTGTAGTGCAGTATACATATTTACAGTCTCCTCGTCCTCCCCTCTCTGTCTCCTCTGCCGGTTACTCTGGGGTAGTGCAGTATACATATATACAGCCTCCTCGTCCTCCGCTCTCTGTCTCCCTCTGCTGGTCACTCTGGGGCAGTGCAGTATACATATATACAGCCTCCTCGTCCTCCGCTCTCTGTCTCCCTCTGCTGGTCACTCTGGGGTAGTGCAGTATACATATATACAGCCTCCTCGTCCTCCGCTCTCTGTCTCCCTCTGCTGGTCACTCTGGGGTAGTGCAGTATAAATATATACAGCCTCCTCGTCCTCCGCTCTCTGTTTCCCTCTGCTGGTCACTCTGGGGCAGTGCAGTATACATATATACAGCCTCCTCGTCCTCTGCTCTCTGTCTCCCTCTGCTGGTCACTCTGGGGTAGTGCAGTATACATATATACAGCCTCCTCGTCCTCCGCTCTCTGTTTCCCTCTGCTGGTCACTCTGGGGCAGTGCAGTATACATATATACAGCCTCCTCGTCCTCCGCTCTCTGTCTCCCTCTGCTGGTCACTCTGGGGTAATGCAGTATACATATATACAGCCTCCTCGTCCTCCGCTCTCTGTCTGCCTCTGCTGGTCACTCTGGGGTAGTGCAGTATACATATATACAGCCTCCTCGTCCTCCGCTCTCTGTCTCCCTCTGCCGGTCACTCTGGGGCAGTGCAGTATACATATTTACAGTCTCCTCGTCCTCTGCTCTCTGTCTCCCTCTGCTGGTCACTCTGGGGTAGTGCAGTATACATATATACAGCCTCCTCGTCCTCTGCTCTCTGTCTCCCTCTGCTGGTCACTCTGGTGTAGTGCAGTATACATATATACAGCCTCCTCGTCCTCTGCTCTCTGTCTCCCTCTGCTGGTCACTCTGGGGTAGTGCAGTATACATATATACAGCCTCCTCATCCTCCGCTCTCTGTCTCCCTCTGCTGGTCACTCTGGGGTAGTGCAGTATACATATATACAGCCTCCTCGTCCTCCGCTCTCTGTCTCCCTCTGCCGGTCACTCTGGGGCAGTGCAGTATACATATATACAGCCTCCTCGTCCTCTGCTCTCTGTCTCCCTCTGCTGGTCACTCTGGGGCAGTGCAGTATACATATATACAGCCTCCTCGTCCTCTGCTCTCTGTCTCCCTCTGTCGGTCACTCTGGGGTAGTGCAGTATACATATATACAGCCTTCTCGCCCTCTGCTCTCTGTCTCCCTCTGCTGGTCACTCTGGGGTAGTGCAGTATACATATATACAGCCTCCTCGTCCTCCGCTCTCTGTCTCCCTCTGCCGGTCACTCTGGGGCAGTGCAGTATACATATATACAGCCTCCTCGTTCTCCGCTCTCTGTCTCCCTCTGCTGGTCACTCTGGGGTAGTGCAGTATACATATATACAGCCTCCTCGTCCTCCGCTCTCTGTCTCCCTCTGCTGGTCACTCTGGGGCAGTGCAGTATACATATATACAGCCTCCTCATTCTCCGCTCTCTGTCTCCCTCTGCTGGTCACTCTGGGGTAGTGCAGTATACATATATACAGCCTCCTCGTCCTCCGCTCTCTGTCTCCCTCCGCTTGTCACTCTGGGGTAGTGCAGTATACATATATACAGCCTCCTCGTCCTCCGCTCTCTGTCTCCCTCTGCTGGTCACTCTGGGGCAGTGCAGTATACATATATACAGCCTCCTCGTTCTCCGCTCTCTGTCTCCCTCTGCTGGTCACTCTGGGGTAGTGCAGTATACATATATACAGCCTCCTCGTCCTCCGCTCTCTGTCTCCCTCCGCTTGTCACTCTGGGGTAGTGCAGTATACATATATACAGCCTCCTCGTCCTCCGCTCTCTGTCTCCCTCCGCTTGTCACTCTGGGGTAGTGCAGTATACATATATACAGGCTCCTCGTCCTCCGCTCTCTGTCTCCCTCTGCTGGTCACTCTGGGGCAGTGCAGTATACATATATACAGCCTCCTCGTCCTCTGCTCTCTGTCTCCTTCTGCTGGTCACTCTGGGGCAGTGCAGTATACATATATACAGCCTCCTCGTCCTCCGCTCTCTGTCTCCCTCTGCTGGTCACTCTGGGGTAGTGCAGTATACATATATACAGCCTCCTCATCCTCCGCTCTCTGTCTCCCTCTGCTGGTCACTCTGGGACAGTGCAGTATACATATATACAGCCTCCTAGTCCTCCGCTCTCTGTCTCCCTCTGTAGGTCACTCTGGGGTAGTGCGGTATACATATATACAGCCTCCTCGTCCTCCGCTCTCTGTCTCCCTCTGCCGGTCACTCTGGGGCAGTGCAGTATACATATATACAGCCTCCTCGTCCTCCGCTCTCTGTCTCCCTCTGCTGGTCACTCTGGGGTAATGCAGTATACATATATACAGCCTCCTCGTCCTCCGCTCTCTGTCTCCCTCTGCTGGTCACTCTGGTGTAGTGCAGTATACATATATACAGCCTCCTCGTCCTCCGCTCTCTGTCTCCCTCTGCTGGTCACTCTGGGGTAGTGCAGTATACATATATACAGCCTCCTCGTCCTCCGCTCTCTGTCTCCCTCCGCTGGTCACTCTGGGGTAGTGCAGTATACATATATACAGCCTCCTCGTCCTCCGCTCTCTGTCTCCCTCTGCCTGTCACTCTGGGGCAGTGCAGTATACATATATACAGCCTCCTCGTCCTCTGCTCTCTGTCTCCCTCTGCTGGTCACTCTGGGGCAGTGCAGTATACATATATACAGCCTCCTCGTCCTCCGCTCTCTGTCTCCCTCTGCCTGTCACTCTGGGGCAGTGCAGTATACATATATACAGCTTCCTCGTCCTCTGCTCTCTGTCTCCCTCTGCTGGTCACTCTGGGGTAGTGCAGTATACATATATACAGCCTCCTCGTCCTCCGCTCTCTGTCTCCCTCTACTGGTCACTCTGGGGCAGTGCAGTATACATATATACAGCCTCCTCGTCCTCCGCTCTCTGTCTCCCTCTGCCGGTCACTCTGGGGTAGTGCAGTATACATATATACAGCCTCCTCGTCCTCCGCTCTCTGTCTCCTCTGCTGGTCACTCTGGGGCAGTGCAGTATACATATATACAGCCTCCTCGTCCTCCACTCTCTGTCTCCCTCTGCTGGTCACTCTGGGGTAGTGCAGTATACATATATACAGCCTCCTCGTTCTCCGCTCTCTGTCTCCCTCTGCCGCTCACTCTGGGGCAGTGCAGTATACATATATACAGCCTCCTCGTCCTCCGCTCTCTGTCTCCCTCTGCTGGTCACTCTGGGGCAGTGCAGTATATATATATATACAGGCTCCTCGTCCTCCGCTCTCTGTCTCCCTCTGCTGGTCACTCTGGGGTAGTGCAGTATACATATATACAGCCTCCTCGTCCTCCGCTCTCTGTCTCCCTCTGCTGGTCACTCTGGGGTAGTGCAGTATACATATATACAGCCTCCTCGTCCTCCGCTCTGTCTCCTCTGCTGGTCACTCTGGGGTAGTGCAGTATACATATATACAGCCTCCTCGTCCTCCGCTCTCTGTCTCCCTCTGCTGGTCACTCTGGGGTAGTGCAGTATACATATATACAGCCTCCTCGTCCTCCGCTCTCTGTCTCCCTCTGCCGGTCACTCTGGGAAAGTGCAGTATACATATATACAGACTCCTCGTACTCTGCTCTCTGTCTCCCTCTGCTGGTCACTCTGGGGCAGTGCAGTATACATATATAAAGCCTCCTCGTCCTCCGCTCTCTGTCTCCCTCTGCTGGTCACTCTGGGGTAGTGCAGTATACATATATACAGCCCCCTCGTCCTCCGCTCTCTGTCTCCCTCTGCTGGTCACTCTGGGGTAGTGCAGTATACATATATACAGCCTCCTCGTCCTCCGCTCTCTGTCTCCCTCTGCCGGTCACTCTGGGGCAGTGCAGTATACATATATTTTACAGCCTCCTCGTCCTCCGCTCTCTGTCTCCCTCTGCCGGTCACTCTGGGGCAGTGCAGTATACATATATACAGCCTCCTCGTCCTCCGCTCTCTGTCTCCCTCTGCCGGTCACTCTGGGGCAGTGCAGTATACATATATACAGCCTCCTCGTCCTCCGCTCTCTTTCTCCCTCTGCCGGTCACTCTGGTGTAGTGCAGTATACATATATACAGCCTCCTCGTCCTCCGCTCTCTGTCTCCCTCTGCTGGTCACTCTGGGGCAGTGCAGTATACATATATACAGCCTCCTCGTCCTCTGCTCTCTGTCTCCCTCTGCCGGTCACTCTGGGGCAGTGCAGTATACATATATACAGCCTCCTCGTCCTCCGCTCTCTGTCTCCCTCTGCTGGTCACTCTGGGGCAGTGCAGTATATATATATACAGCCTCCTCGTCCTCCGCTCTCTGTCTCCCTCTGCTGGTCACTCTGGGGTAGTGCAGTATACATATATACAGCCTCCTCGTCCTCCGCTCTCTGTCTCCCTCTGCTGGTCACTCTGGGGTAGTGCAGTATACATATATACAGCCTCCTCGTCCTCCGCTCTGTCTCCTCTGCTGGTCACTCTGGGGTAGTGCAGTATACATATATACAGCCTCCTCGTCCTCCGCTCTCTGTCTCCCTCTGCTGGTCACTCTGGGGTAGTGCAGTATACATATATACAGCCTCCTCGTCCTCCACTCTCTGTCTCCCTCTGCTGGTCACTCTGGGGCAGTGCAGTATACATATATACAGCCTCCTCGTCCTCTGCTCTCTGTCTCCCTCTGCTGGTCACTCTGGGGTAGTGCAGTATACATATTTACAGCCTCCTCGTCCTCCGCTCTCTGTCTCCCTCTGCTGGTCACTCTGGGGCAGTGCAGTATACATATATACAGCCTCCTCGTCCTCCGCTCTCTGTCTCCCTCTGCCGGTCACTCTGGGAAAGTGCAGTATACATATATACAGACTCCTCGTACTCTGCTCTCTGTCTCCCTCTGCTGGTCACTCTGGGGCAGTGCAGTATACATATATAAAGCCTCCTCGTCCTCCGCTCTCTGTCTCCCTCTGCTGGTCACTCTGGGGTAGTGCAGTATACATATATACAGCCCCCTCGTCCTCCGCTCTCTGTCTCCCTCTGCTGGTCACTCTGTGGTAGTGCAGTATACATATATACAGCCTCCTCGTCCTCCGCTCTCTGTCTCCCTCTGCTGGTCACTCTGGGGCAGTGCAGTATACATATATTTTACAGCCTCCTCGTCCTCCGCTCTCTGTCTCCCTCTGCTGGTCACTCTGGGGTAGTGCAGTATACATATATACAGCCTCCTCGTCCTCCGCTCTCTGTCTCCCTCTGCTGGTCACTCTGGGGTAGTGCAGTATACATATATACAGCCTCCTCGTCCTCCGCTCTCTTTCTCCCTCTGCTGGTCACTCTGGTGTAGTGCAGTATACATATATACAGCCTCCTCGTCCTCCGCTCTCTGTCTCCTTCTGCTGGTCACTCTGGGGTAGTGCAGTATACATATATACAGCCTCCTCGTCCTCCGCTCTCTGTGTCCCTCTGCTGGTCACTCTGGGGTAGTGCAGTATACATATATAAAGCCTCCTCGTCCTCCGCTCTCTGTCTCCCTCTGCTGGTCACTCTGGGGCAGTGCAGTATACATATATACAGCCTCCTCGTCCTCCGCTCTCTGTCTCCCTCTGCCGGTGACTCTGGGGTAGTGCAGTATACATATATACAGCCTCCTCGTCCTCCGCTCTCTGTCTCCCTCTGCTGGTCACTCTGGGGTAGTGCAGTATACATATATAAAGCCTCCTCGTTCTCCGCTCTCTGTCTCCCTCTGCCGGTCACTCTGGGGTAGTGCAGTATACATATATACACCCTCCTCGTCCTCCGCTCTCTTTCTCCCTCTGCTGGTCACTCTGGGGCAGTGCAGTATACATATATACAGCCTCCTCGTCCTCCGCTCTCTGTCTCCCTCTACTGGTCACTCTGGGACAGTGCAGTATACATATATACACCCTCCTCGTCCTCCGCTCTCTGTCTCCCTCTGCTGGTCACTCTGGGGTAGTGCAGTATACATATATAAAGCCTCCTCGTCCTCCGCTCTCTGTCTCCCTCCGTTGGTCACTCTGGGGTAGTGCAGTATACATATATACAGCCTCCTCGTCCTCTGCTCTCTGTCTCCCTCTGCCTGTCACTCTGGGGCAGTGTAGTATACATATATACAGCTTCCTCGTCCTCTGCTCTCTGTCTCCCTCTGCTGGTCACTCTGGGGCAGTGCAGTATACATATATACAGCCTCCTCGTCCTCCGCTCTCTGTCTCCCTCTGCTGGTCACTCTGGTGTAGTGCAGTATACATATATATAGCCTCCTCGTCCTCCGCTCTCTGTCTCCCTCTGCTGGTCACTCTGGGGTACTGCAGTATACATATATACACCCTCCTCGTCCGCTCTCTGTCTCCCTCTGCTGGTCACTCTGGGGTAGTGCAGTATACATATATACAGCCTTCTCGTCCTCCGCTCTCTGTCTCCCTCTGCCGGTCACTCTGGGGCAGTGCAGTATACATATATACACCCTCCTCGTCCGCTCTCTGTCTCCCTCTGCTGGTCACTCTGGGGTAGTGCAGTATACATATATACAGCCTTCTCGTCCTCCGCTCTCTGTCTCCCTCTGCTGGTCACTCTGGGGCAGTGCAGTATACATATATACAGTCTCCTCGTCCTCCGCTCTCTGTCTCCCTCTGCCGGTCACTCTGGGGTAGTGCGGTATACATATATACAGCCTCCTCGTCCTCCGCTCTCTGTCTCCCTCTGCTGGTCACTCTGGGGCAGTGCAGTATACATATATACAGCCTCCTCGTCCTCTGCTCTCTGTCTCCCTCTGCTGGTCACTCTGGGGCAGTGCAGTATACATATATACAGGCTCCTCGTCCTCCGCTCTCTGTCTCCCTCTGCTGGTCACTCTGGGGCAGTGCTGTATACATATATACAGGCTCCTCGCCCTCCGCTCTCTGTCTCCCTCTGCTGGTCACTCTGGGGCAGTGGAGTATACATATATACAGCCTCCTCGTCCTCCGCTCTCTGTCTCCCTCTGCCGGTCACTCTGGTGTAGTGCAGTATACATATATACAGGCTCCTCGTCCTCCGCTCTCTGTCTCCCTCTGCTGGTCACTCTGGGGCAGTGCAGTATACATATATACAGCCTCCTCGTCCTCTGCTCTCTGTCTCCCTCTGCTGGTCACTCTAGGGCAGTGCAGTATACATATATACAGGCTCCTCGTCCTCCGCTCTCTGTCTCCCTCTGCTGGTCACTCTGTGGCAGTGGAGTATACATATATACAGCCTCCTCGTCCTCCGCTCTCTGTCTCCCTCTGCTGGTCACTCTGGGGTAGTGCAGTATACATATATACAGCCTCCTCGTCCTCCGCTCTCTGTCTCCCTCTGCTGGTCACTCTGGGGTAGTGCAGTATACATATATACAGCCTCCTCGTCCTCTGCTCTCTGTCTCCCTCTGCTGGTCACTCTGGGGCAGTGGAGTATACATATATACAGCCTCCTCGTCCTCTGCTCTCTGTCTCCCTCTGCCGGTCACTCTGGGGCAGTGCAGTATACATATATACAGCCTCCTCGTCCTCCGCTCTCTGTCTCCCTCTGCTGGTCACTCTGGGGTAGTGCAATATACATATATACAGCCTCCTCGTCCTCCGCTCTCTGTCTCCCTCTGCTGGTCACTCTGGGGTACTGCAGTATACATATATACAGCCTCCTCGTCCTCCGCTCTCTGTCTCCCTCTGCTGGTCACTCTGGGGTAGTGCAGTATACATATATACAGCCTCCTCGTCCTCTGCTCTCTGTCTCCTCTGCCGGTCACTCTGGGGCAGTGCAGTATACATATATACAGCCTCCTCGTCCTCTGCTCTCTGTCTCCCTCTGCTGGTCACTCTGGGGCAGTGCAGTATACATATATACAGCCTCCTCGTCCTCTGCTCTCTGTCTCCCTCTGCTGGTCACTCTGGGGTAGTGAAGTATACATATATACAGCCTCCTCATCCTCCGCTCTCTGTCTCCCTCTGCTGGTCACTCTGGGGTAGTGCAGTATACATATATACAGTCTCCTCGTCCTCTGCTCTCTGTCTCCCTCTGCTGGTCACTCTGGGGTAGTGAAGTATACATATATACAGCCTCCTCATCCTCCGCTCTCTGTCTCCCTCTGCCGGTCACTCTGGGGTAGTGCAGTATACATATATACAGCCTCCTCGTCCTCCGCTCTCTGTCTCCTCTGCCGGTCACTCTGGGGTAGTGCAGTATACATATATACAGCCTCCTCGTCCTCCGCTCTCTGTCTCCCTCTGCCGGTCACTCTGGGGTAGTGCAGTATACATATATACAGCCTCCTCGTCCTCCGCTCTCTGTCTCCCTCTGCCGGTCACTCTGGGGTAGTGCAGTATACATATATACAGCCTCCTCGTCCTCCGCTCTCTGTCTCCCTCTGCTGGTCACTCTGGGGTAGTGCAGTATACATATATACAGCCTCCTCGTCCTCCGCTCTCTGTCTCCCTCTGCCGGTCACTCTGGGGTAGTGCAGTATACATATATACAGCCTGCTCGTCCTCCGCTCTGTCTCCATCTGCCGGTCACTCTGGGGTAGTGCAGTATACATATATACAGCCTCCTCGTCCTCTGCTCTCTGTCTCCCTCTGCAGGTCACTCTGGGGTAGTGCAGTATACATATATACAGCCTCCTCATCCTCCGCTCTCTGTCTCCCTCTGCCGGTCACTCTGGGGTAGTGCAGTATACATATATACAGTCTCCTCGTCCTCTGCTCTCTGTCTCCCTCTGCTGGTCACTCTGGGGCAGTGCAGTATACATATATACAGCTTTCTCGTCCTCTGCTCTCTGTCTCCCTCTGCCGGTCACTCTGGGGCAGTGCAGTATACATATATACAGCCTCCTCGTCCTCTGCTCTCTGTATCCCTCTGCTGGTCACTCTGGGGTAGTGCAGTATACATATATACAGCCTCATCGTCCTCCGCTCTCTGTCTCCCTCTGCTGGTCACTCTGGTGTAGTGCAGTATACATATATAAAGCCTCCTCGTCCTCCGCTCTCTGTCTCCCTCTGCTGGTCCCTCTGGGGCAGTGCAGTATACATATATACAGCCTCCTCGTTCTCCGCTCTCTGTCTCCCTCTGCTGGTCACTCTGGGGCAGTGCAGTATACATATATACAGCCTCCTCGTCCTCCGCTCTCTGTCTCCCTCTGCTGGTCACTCTGGGGCAGTGCAGAATACATATATACAGCCTCCTCGTCCTCTGCTCTGTGTCTCCCTCTGCTGGTCACTCTGGGGTAGTGCAGTATACATATATACAGCCTCCTCGTCCTCCACTCTCTGTCTCCTCTGCTGGTCACTCTGGGGCAGTGCAGTATACATATATACAGCCTCCTCGTCCTCCACTCTCTGTCTCCCTCTGCCGGTCACTCTGGGGCAGTGCAGTATACATATATACAGCCTCCTCGTCCTCCGCTCTCTGTCTCCCTCTGCCGGTCACTCTGGGGCAGTGCAGAATACATATATACAGCTTCCTCGTCCTCCGCTCTCTGTCTCCCTCTGTTGGTCACTCTGGTGTAGTGCAGTATACATATATACAGCCTCCTCGTCCTCCGCTCTCTGTCTCCCTCTGTTGGTCACTCTGGTGTAGTGCAGTATACATATATACAGCCTCCTCGTCCTCTGCTCTCTGTCTCCCTCTGTTGGTCACTCTGGTGTAGTGCAGTATACATATATACAGCCTCCTCGTCCTCCACTCTCTGTCTCCCTCTGCCGGTCACTCTGGGGCAGTGCAGTATACATATATACAGCCTCCTCGTCCTCCGCTCTCTGTCTCCTCTGCTGGTCACTCTGGGGTAGTGCAGTATACATATATACAGCCTCCTCGTCCTCTGCTCTCTGTCTCCCTCTGCTGGTCACTCTGGGGCAGTGCAGTATACATATATACAGCCTCCTCGTCCTCCGCTCTCTGTCTCCCTCTGCTGGTCACTCTGGGGCAGTGGAGTATACATATATACAGCCTCCTCGTCCTCTGCTCTCTGTCTCCCTCTGCCGGTCACTCTGGGGCAGTGCAGTATACATATATACAGCCTCCTCGTCCTCCGCTCTCTGTCTCCCTCTGCTGGTCACTCTGGGGCAGTGGAGTATACATATATACAGCCTCCTCGTCCTCTGCTCTCTGTCTCCCTCTGCCGGTCACTCTGGGGCAGTGCAGTATACATATATACAGCCTCCTCGTCCTCCGCTCTCTGTCTCCCTCTGCTGGTCACTCTGGGGTAGTGCAGTATACATATATACAGCCTCCTCGTCCTCCGCTCTCTGTCTCCCTCTGCCGGTCACTCTGGGGTAGTGCAGTATACATATATACAGCCTCCTCGTCCTCTGCTCTCCGTCTCCTCTGCCGGTCACTCTGGGGTAGTGCAGTATACATATATACAGCATCCTCGTCCTCCGCTCTCTGTCTCCCTCTGCCGGTCACTCTGTGGTAGTGCAGTATACATATATACAGCCTCCTCGTCCTCCGCTCTCTGTCTCCTTCTGCTGGTCACTCTGGGGTAGTGCAGTATACATATATAAAGCCTCCTCGTCCTCCGCTCTCTGTCTCCCTCTGCTGGTCACTCTGGGGCAGTGCAGTATACATATATACAGCCTCCTCGTCCTCCGCTCTCTGTCTCCTCTGCTGGTCATTCTGGGGCAGTGCAGTATACATATATACAGCCTCCTCGTCCTCCGCTCTCTGTCTCCTCTGCTGGTCACTCTGGGGCAGTGCAGTATACATATATACAGCCTCCTCGTCCTCCGCTCTCTGTCTCCTTCTGCTGGTCACTCTGGGGTAGTGCAGTATACATATATAAAGCCTCCTCGTCCTCCGCTCTCTGTCTCCCTCTGCCGGTCACTCTGGGGTAGTGCAGTATACATATATACAGCCTCCTCGTCCTCTGCTCTCCGTCTCCTCTGCTGGTCACTCTGGGGTAGTGCAGTATACATATATACAGCCTCCTCGTCCTCCGCTCTCTGTCTCCCTCTGCTGGTCACTCTGGGGTAGTGCAGTATACATATATACAGCCTCCTCGTCCTCTGCTCTCTGTCTCCCTCTGCCGATCACTCTGGGGCAGTGCAGTATACATATATACAGCCTCCTCGTCCTCCGCTCTCTGTCTCCTTCTGCTGGTCACTCTGGGGTAGTGCAGTATACATATATACAGCCTCCTCGTCCTCCGCTCTCTGTCTCCCTCTGCTGGTCACTCTGGTGTAGTGCAGTATACATATATACAGCCTCCTCGTCCTCCGCTCTCTGTCTCCCTCTGCCGGTCACTCTGGGGTAGTGCAGTATACATATATACAGCCTCCTCGTCCTCCGCTCTCTGTCTCCCTCTGCTGGTCACTCTGGGGCAGTGCAGTATACATATATACAGCCTCCTCGTCCTCCGCTCTCTGTCTCCCTCTGCCGGTCACTCTGGGGTAGTGCAGTATACATATATACAGCCTCCTCGTCCTCCGCTCTCTGTCTCCCTCTGCTGGTCACTCTGGGGTAGTGCAGTATACATATATACAGCCTCCTCGTCCTCCGCTCTCTGTCTACCTCTGCCGGTCACTCTGGGGCAGTGCAGTATACATATATACAGCCTCCTCGTCCTCCGCTCTCTGTCTCCCTCTGCTGGTCACTCTGGGGCAGTGCAGTATACATATATACAGCCTCCTCGTCCTCCGCTCTCTGTCTCCCTCTGCCGGTCACTCTGATGTAGTGCAGTATACATATATACAGCCTCCTCGTCCTCTGCTCTCTGTCTCCCTCTGCCGGTCACTCTGGGGCAGTGCAGTATACATATATACAGCCTCCTCGTCCTCCGCTCTCTGTCTCCCTCTGCCGGTCACTCTGATGTAGTGCAGTATACATATATACAGCCTCCTCGTCCTCTGCTCTCTGTCTCCCTCTGCCGGTCACTCTGGGGCAGTGCAGTATACATATATACAGCCTCCTCGTCCTCCGCTCTCTGTCTACCTCTGCCGGTCACTCTGGGGCAGTGCAGTATACATATATACAGCCTCCTCGTCCTCCGCTCTCTGTCTCCCTCTGCCGGTCACTCTGGGGCAGTGCAGTATACATATATACAGCCTCCTCATCCTCCGCTCTCTGTCTCCCTCTGCTGGTCACTCTGGGGTAGTGCAGTATACATATATACAGCCTCCTCACCCTCTGCTCTCTGTCTCCCTCTGCCGGTCACTCTGGGGCAGTGCAGTATACATATATACAGCCTCCTCGTCCTCTGCTCTCTGTCTCCCTCTGCCGGTCACTCTGGGGTACTGCAGTATACATATATAGAGCCTCCCCGTCCTCCGCTCTCTGTCTCCCTCTGCCGGTCACTCTGGGGCAGTGCAGTATACATATATACAGCCTCCTCGTCCTCCGCTCTCTATCTGCCTCTGCAGGTCACTCTGGGGCAGTGCAGTATACATATATACAGCCTCCTCGTCCTCCGCTCTCTGTCTCCTTCTGCTGGTCACTCTGGGGCAGTGCAGTATACATATATACAGCCTCCTCGTCCTCCGCTCTCTGTCTCCCTCTGCCGGTCACTCTGGGGCAGTGCAGTATACATATATACAGCCTCCTCGTCCTCCGCTCTCTGTCTCCCTCTGCCGGTCACTCTGGGGCAGTGCAGTATACATATATACAGCCTCCTCGTCCTCCGCTCTCTGTCTCCCTCTGCCGGTCACTCTGGGGTAGTGCAGTATACATATATACAGCCTCCTCATCCTCCGCTCTCTGTCTCCCTCTGCTGGTCACTCTGGGGTAGTGCAGTATACATATATACAGTCTCCTCGTCCTCTGCTCTCTGTCTCCCTCTGCTGGTCACTCTGGGGTAGTGCAGTATACATATATACAGTCTCCTCGTCCTCTGCTCTCTGTCTCCCTCTGCTGGTCACTCTGGGGTAGTGCAGTATACATATATACAGCCTCCTCGTTCTCCGCTCTCTGTCTCCCTCTGCCGGTCACTCTGGGGTAGTGCAGTATACATATATACAGCCTCCTCGTCCTCCGCTCTCTGTCTCCCTCTGCTGGTCACTCTGGGGTAGAGCAGTATACATATATACAGCCTCCTCGTCCTCCGCTCTCTGTCTCCCTCTACTGGTCACTCTGGGGCAGTGCAGTATACGTATATACAGCCTCCTCGTCCTCCGCTCTCTGTCTCCCTCTACTGGTCACTCTGGGGTAGTGCAGTATACATATATACAGCCTCCTCGTCCTCTGCTCTCTGTCTCCCTCTGCTGGTCACTCTGGGGCAGTGCAGTATACATATATACAATCTCCTCGTCCTCTGCTCTCTGTCTACCTCTGCCGGTCACTCTGGGGTAGTGCAGTATACATATATACAGCCTGCTCGTCCTCCGCTCTGTCTCCATCTGCCGGTCACTCTGGGGTAGTGCAGTATACATATATACAGCCTCCTCATCCTCCGCTCTCTGTCTCCCTCTGCTGGTCACTCTGGGGTAGTTCAGTATACATATATACAGCCTCCTCGTCCTCCGCTCTCTGTCTCCCTCTGCTGGTCACTCTGGGGTAGTGCAGTATACATATATACAGCCTCCTCGTCCTCTGCTCTCTGTCTCCCTCTGCCGGTCACTCTGGTGTAGTGCAGTATACATATATACAGTCTCCTCGTCCTCTGCTCTCTGTCTCCCTCTGCTGGTCACTCTGGGGTAGTGCAGTATACATATATACAGCCTCCTCGTCCTCCGCTCTCTGTCTCCTCTGCTGGTCACTCTGGGGCAGTGCAGTATACATATATACAGCCTCCTCGTCCTCCGCTCTCTGTCTCCTCTGCCGGTCACTCTGGGGTAGTGCAGTATACATATATACAGCCTCCTCGTCCTCCGCTCTCTGTCTCCTCTGCCGGTCACTCTGGGGTAGTGCAGTATACATATATACAGCCTCCTCGTCCTCCGCTCTCTGTCTCCTCTGCTGGTCACTCTGGGGCAGTGCAGTATACATATATACAGCCTCCTCGTCCTCCGCTCTCTGTCTCCTCTGCCGGTCACTCTGGGGCAGTGCAGTATACATATATACAGCCTCCTCGTCCTCCGCTCTCTGTCTCCCTCTGCCGGTCACTCTGGTGTAGTGCAGTATACATATATACAGCCTCCTCGTCCTCCGCTCTCTGTCTCCTCTGCTGGTCACTCTGGGGCAGTGCAGTATACATATATACAGCCTCCTCGTCCTCCGCTCTCTGTCTCCTCTGCTGGTCACTCTGGGGCAGTGCAGTATACATATATACAGCCTCCTCGTCCTCCGCTCTCTGTCTCCCTCTGCTGGTCACTCTGGGGTAGTGCAGTATACATATATACAGCCTCCTCGTCCTCCGCTCTCTGTCTCCCTCTGCTGGTCACTCTGGGGCAGTGCAGTATACATATATACAGCCTCCTCGTCCTCTGCTCTCTGTCTCCCTCTGCCGGTCACTCTGGTGTAGTGCAGTATACATATATACAGCCTCCTCGTCCTCTGCTCTCTGTCTCCCTCTGCCGGTCACTCTGGGGCAGTGCAGTATACATATATACAGTCTTCTCGTCCTCTGCTCTCTGTCTCCCTCTGCTGGTCACTCTGGTGTAGTGCAGTATACATATATACAGCCTCCTCGTCCTCCGCTCTCTGTCTCCCTCTGCCGGTCACTCTGGTGTAGTGCAGTATACATATATACAGCCTCCTCGTCCTCTGCTCTCTGTCTCCCTCTGCCGGTCACTCTGGGGCAGTGCAGTATACATATATACAGTCTTCTCGTCCTCTGCTCTCTGTCTCCCTCTGCTGGTCACTCTGGTGTAGTGCAGTATACATATATACAGCCTCCTCGTCCTCCGCTCTCTGTCTCCCTCTGCTGGTCACTCTGGGGCAGTGCAGTATACATATATACAGCCTCCTCATCCTCCGCTCTCTGTCTCCCTCTGCCGGTCACTCTGGGGCAGTGCAGTATACATATATACAGTCTTCTCGTCCTCTGCTCTCTGTCTCCCTCTGCTGGTCACTCTGGTGTAGTGCAGTATACATATATACAGCCTCCTCGTCCTCCGCTCTCTGTCTCCCTCTGCTGGTCACTCTGGGGCAGTGCAGTATACATATATACAACCTCCTCGTCCTCCGCTCTCTGTCTCCTCTGCAGGTCACTCTGGGGCAGTGCAGTATACATATATACACCCTCCTCATCCTCCGCTCTCTGTCTCCCTCTGCCGGTCACTCTGGGGTAGTGCAGTATACATATATACAGCCTCCTCGTCCTCTGCTCTCTGTCTCCCTCTGCCGGTCACTCTGGTGTAGTGCAGTATACATATATACAGCCTCCTCGTCCTCCGCTCTCTGTCTCCTCTGCTGGTCACTCTGGGGCAGTGCAGTATACATATATACAGCCTCCTCGTCCTCCGCTCTCTGTCTCCTCTGCTGGTCACTCTGGGGCAGTGCAGTATACATATATACAGCCTCCTTGTCCTCTGCTCTCTGTCTCCCTCTGCTGGTCACTCTGGGGCAGTGCAGTATACATATATACAGCCTCCTCGTCCTCCGCTCTCTGTCTCCTCTGCCGGTCACTCTGGGGCAGTGCAGTATACATATATACAGCCTCCTCGTCCTCCGCTCTCTGTCTCCCTCTGCCGGTCACTCTGGTGTAGTGCAGTATACATATATACAGCCTCCTCGTCCTCCGCTCTCTGTCTCCTCTGCTGGTCACTCTGGGGCAGTGCAGTATACATATATACAGCCTCCTCGTCCTCTGCTCTCTGTCTCCCTCTGCCGGTCACTCTGGTGTAGTGCAGTATACATATATACAGCCTCCTCGTCCTCTGCTCTCTGTCTCCCTCTGCCGGTCACTCTGGTGTAGTGCAGTATACATATATACAGCCTCCTCGTCCTCTGCTCTCTGTCTCCCTCTGCCGGTCACTCTGGGGCAGTGCAGTATACATATATACAGTCTTCTCGTCCTCTGCTCTCTGTCTCCCTCTGCTGGTCACTCTGGTGTAGTGCAGTATACATATATACAGCCTCCTCGTCCTCCGCTCTCTGTCTCCCTCTGCCGGTCACTCTGGTGTAGTGCAGTATACATATATACAGCCTCCTCGTCCTCCGCTCTCTGTCTCCCTCTGCTGGTCACTCTGGGGCAGTGCAGTATACATATATACAGCCTCCTCATCCTCCGCTCTCTGTCTCCCTCTGCCGGTCACTCTGGGGCAGTGCAGTATACATATATACAGTCTTCTCGTCCTCTGCTCTCTGTCTCCCTCTGCTGGTCACTCTGGTGTAGTGCAGTATACATATATACAGCCTCCTCGTCCTCCGCTCTCTGTCTCCTCTGCAGGTCACTCTGGGGCAGTGCAGTATACATATATACACCCTCCTCATCCTCCGCTCTCTGTCTCCCTCTGCCGGTCACTCTGGGGTAGTGCAGTATACATATATACAGCCTCCTCGTCCTCTGCTCTCTGTCTCCCTCTGCCGGTCACTCTGGTGTAGTGCAGTATACATATATACAGCCTCCTCGTCCTCTGCTCTCTGTCTCCCTCTGCCGGTCACTCTGGTGTAGTGCAGTATACATATATACAGCCTCCTCGTCCTCTGCTCTCTGTCTCCCTCTGCCGGTCACTCTGGGGCAGTGCAGTATACATATATACAGTCTTCTCGTCCTCTGCTCTCTGTCTCCCTCTGCTGGTCACTCTGGTGTAGTGCAGTATATATATATACAGCCTCCTCGTCCTCCGCTCTCTGTCTCCCTCTGCTGGTCACTCTGGGGCAGTGCAGTATACATATATACAACCTCCTCGTCCTCCGCTCTCTGTCTCCCTCTGCCGGTCACTCTGGGGTAGTGCAGTATACATATATACAGCCTCCTCGTCCTCCGCTCTCTGTCTCCTCTGCTGGTCACTCTGGGGTAGTGCAGTATACATATATACAGCCTCCTCGTCCTCTGCTCTCTGTCTCCCTCTGCCTGTCACTCTGGGGTAGTGCAGTATACATATATACAGCCTCCTCGTCCTCCGCTCTCTGTCTCCTCTGCTGGTCACTCTGGGGCAGTGCAGTATACATATATACAGCCTCCTCGTCCTCTGCTCTCTGTCTCCCTCTGCCGGTCACTCTGGGGCAGTGCAGTATACATATATACAGTCTCCTCGTCCTCCGCTCTCTGTCTCCCTCTGCCGGTCACTCTGGGGTAGTGCAGTATACATATATACAGCCTCCTCGTCCTCCGCTCTCTGTCTCCTCTGCAGGTCACTCTGGGGCAGTGCAGTATACATATATACAGCCTCCTCGTCCTCTGCTCTCTGTCTCCTCTGCAGGTCACTCTGGTGTAGTGCAGTATACATATATACAGCCTCCTCGTCCTCCGCTCTCTGTCTCCTCTGCAGGTCACTCTGGGGCAGTGCAGTATACATATATACAGCCTCCTCGTCCTCCGCTCTCTGTCTCCCTCTGCTGGTCACTCTGGGGTAGTGCAGTATACATATATACAGCCTCCTCGTCCTCCGCTCTCTGTCTCCCTCTGCCGGTCACTCTGGGGCAGTGCAGTATACATATATACAGCCTCCTCGTCCTCTGCTCTCTGTCTCCTCTGCCGGTCACTCTGGGGCAGTGCAGTATACATATATACAGTCTCCTCGTCCTCCGCTCTCTGTCTCCCTCTGCTGGTCACTCTGGGGTAGTGCAGTATACATATATACAGCCTCCTCGTCCTCCGCTCTCTGTCTCCCTCTGCCGGTCACTCTGGGGCAGTGCAGTATACATATATACAGCCTCCTCGTCCTCCGCTCTCTGTCTCCCTCTGTTGGTCACTCTGGGGTAGTGCAGTATACATATATACAGTCTCCTCGTCCTCCGCTCTCTGTCTCCCTCTGCCGGTCACTCTGGGGCAGTGCAGTATACATATATACAGCCTCCTCGTCCTCTGCTCTCTGTCTCCTCTGCTGGTCACTCTGGGGTAGTGCAGTATACATATATACAGTCTCCTCGTCCTCCGCTCTCTGTCTCCCTCTGCCGGTCACTCTGGGGTAGTGCAGTATACATATATACAGCCTCCTCGTCCTCTTCTCTCTGTCTCCTCTGCTGGTCACTCTGGGGTAGTGCAGTATACATATATACAGTCTCCTCGTCCTCCGCTCTCTGTCTCCCTCTGCCGGTCACTCTGGGGCAGTGCAGTATACATATATACAACCTCCTCGTCCTCCGCTCTCTGTCTCCTCTGCAGGTCACTCTGGGGCAGTGCAGTATACATATATACAGCCTCCTCGTCCTCTGCTCTCTGTCTCCCTCTGCCGGTCACTCTGGGGCAGTGCAGTATACATATATACAGCCTCCTCGTCCTCCGCTCTCTGTCTCGCTCTGCTGGTCACTCTGTGGTAGTGCAGTATACATATATACAGCCTCCTCGTCCTCTTCTCTCTGTCTCCTCTGCCGGTCACTCTGGGGCAGTGCAGTATACATATATACAGTCTCCTCGTCCTCCGCTCTCTGTCTCCCTCTGCCGGTCACTCTGGGGCAGTGCAGTATACATATATACAACCTCCTCGTCCTCCGCTCTCTGTCTCCTCTGCAGGTCACTCTGGGGCAGTGCAGTATACATATATACAGCCTCCTCGTCCTCTGCTCTCTGTCTCCCTCTGCCGGTCACTCTGGGGTAGTGCAGTATACATATATACAGCCTCCTCGTCCTCCGCTCTCTGTCTCGCTCTGCTGGTCACTCTGTGGTAGTGCAGTATACATATATACAGCCTCCTCGTCCTCCGCTCTCTGTCTCCCTCTGCCGGTCACTCTGGGGTAGTGCAGTATACATATATACAGCCTCCTCGTCCTCCGCTCTCTGTCTCCCTCTGCCGGTCACTCTGGGGTAGTGCAGTATACATATATACGGCCTCCTCGTCCTCCGCTCTCTGTCCCTCTCTGCTGGTCACTCTGGGGCAGTGCAGTATACATATATACAGCCTCCTCGTCCTCTGCTCTCTGTCTCCTCTGCCGGTCACTCTGGGGTAGTGCAGTAAACATATATACAGCCTCCTCGTCCTCCGCTCTCTGTCTCCTCTGCCGGTCACTCTGGGGTAGTGCAGTATACATACATACAGCCTCCTCGTCCTCTGCTCTCTGTCTCCTCTGACGGTCACTCTGGGGTAGTGCAGTATACATATATACAGCCTCCTCGTCCTCCGCTCTCTGTCTCCCTCTGCCGGTCACTCTGGGGCAGTGCAGTATACATATATACAGTCTCCTCGTCCTTCGCTCTCTGTCTCCTCTGCTGGTCACTCTGGGGTAGTGCAGTATACATATATACAGTCTCCTCGTCCTTCGCTCTCTGTCTCCTCTGCTGGTCACTCTGGGGTAGTGCAGTATACATATATACAGCCTCCTCGTCCTTCGCTCTCTGTCTCCTCTGCTGGTCACTCTGGGGCAGTGCAGTATACATATATACAGCCTCCTCGTCCTTCGCTCTCTGTCTCCTCTGCTGGTCACTCTGGGGTAGTGCAGTATACATATATACAGCCTCCTCGTCCTTCGCTCTCTGTCTCCCTCTGCTGGTCACTCTGGGGTAGTGCGGTATACATATATACAGCCTCCTCGTCCTCCGCTCTCTGTCTCCTCTGCCGGTCACTCTGGGGCAGTGCAGTATACATATATACAGCCTCCTCGTCCTCCGCTCTCTGTCTCCTCTGCCGGTCACTCTGGGGTAGTGCAGTATACATATATACAGCCTCCTCGTCCTCTGCTCTCTGTCTCCCTCTGCCGGTCACTCTGGGGCAGTGCAGTATACATATATACAGCCTCCTCGTCCTCCACTCTCTGTCTCCCTCTGCTGGTCACTCTGGGGTAGTGCAGTATACATATATACAGTCTCCTCGTCCTCCGCTCTCTGTCTCCCTCTGCCGGTCACTCTGGGGCAGTGCAGTATACATATATACAGCCTCCTCGTCCTCCGCTTTCTGTCTCCTCTGCTGGTCACTCTGGGGTAGTGCAGTATACATATATACAGCCTCCTCGTCCTCCGCTCTCTGTCTCCTCTGCAGGTCACTCTGGGGCAGTGCAGTATACATATATACAGCCTCCTCGTCCTCTGCTCTCTGTCTCCTCTGCTGGTCACTCTGGGGTAGTGCAGTATACATATATACAGTCTCCTCGTCCTCCGCTCTCTGTCTCCCTCTGCCGGTCACTCTGTGGAAGTGCAGTATACATATATACAGCCTCCTCGTCCTTCGCTCTCTGTCTCCCTCTGCTGGTCACTCTGGGGTAGTGCGGTATACATATATACAGCCTCCTCGTCCTCCGCTCTCTGTCTCCTCTGCAGGTCACTCTGGGGTAGTGCAGTATACATATATACAGCCTCCTCGTCCTTCGCTCTCTGTCTCCCTCTGCTGGTCACTCTGGGGTAGTGCGGTATACATATATACAGCCTCCTCGTCCTCCGCTCTCTGTCTCCTCTGCAGGTCACTCTGGGGTAGTGCAGTATACATATATACAGTCTCCTCGTCCTCTGCTCTCTGTCTACCTCTGCCGGTCACTCTGGGGTAGTGCAGTATACATATATACAGCCTCCTCGTCCTCCGCTCTCTGTCTCCCTCTGCCGGTCACTCTGGGGCAGTGCAGTATACATATATACAGCCTCCTCGTCCTCCGCTCTCTGTCTCCCTCTGCTGGTCACTCTGGGGCAGTGCAGTATACATATATACAGCCTCCTCGTCCTCCGCTCTCTGTCTCCTCTGCAGGTCACTCTGGGGCAGTGCAGTATACATATATACAGCCTCCTCGTCCTCTGCTCTCTGTCTCCTCTGCTGGTCACTCTGGGGTAGTGCAGTATACATATATACAGTCTCCTCGTCCTCCGCTCTCTGTCTCCCTCTGCCGGTCACTCTGGGGTAGTGCAGTATACATATATACAGCCTCCTCGTCCTCTGCTCTCTGTCTCCTCTGCTGGTCACTCTGGGGTAGTGCAGTATACATATATACAGTCTCCTCGTCCTCCGCTCTCTGTCTCCCTCTGCTGGTCACTCTGGGGTAGTGCAGTATACATATATACAGCCTCCTCGTCCTCTGCTCTCTGTCTCCTCTGCTGGTCACTCTGGGGTAGTGCAGTATACATATATACAGCCTCCTCGTCCTCCGCTCTCTGTCTCCTCTGCTGGTCACTCTGGGGTAGTGCAGTATACATATATACAGTCTCCTCGTCCTCCGCTCTCTGTCTCCCTCTGCTGGTCACTCTGGGGTAGTGCAGTATACATATATACAGCCTCCTCGTCCTCTGCTCTCTGTCTCCCTCTGCTGGTCACTCTGGGGCAGTGCAGTATACATATATACAGCCTCCTCGTCCTCTGCTCTCTGTCTACCTCTGCCGGTCACTCTGGGGCAGTGCAGTATACATATATACAGCCTCCTCGTCCTCCGCTCTCTGTCTCCTCTGCTGGTCACTCTGGGGTAGTGCAGTATACATATATACAGTCTCCTCGTCCTCCGCTCTCTGTCTCCCTCTGCCGGTCACTCTGGGGCAGTGCAGTATACATATATACAGCCTCCTCGTCCTCTGCTCTCTGTCTCCCTCTGCCGGTCACTCTGGGGCAGTGCAGTATACATATATACAACCTCCTCGTCCTCCGCTCTCTGTCTCCTCTGCAGGTCACTCTGGGGCAGTGCAGTATACATATATACACGCTCCTCGTCCTCCCCTCTCTGTCTCCCTCTGCCGGTCACTCTGGTGTAGTGCAGTATACATATATACAGCCTCCTCGTCCTCTGCTCTCTGTCTCCTCTGCAGGTCACTCTGGTGTAGTGCAGTATACATATATACAGCCTCCTCGTCCTCTGCTCTCTGTCTCCTCTGCTGGTCACTCTGGGGTAGTGCAGTATACATATATACAGTCTCCTCGTCCTCCGCTCTCTGTCTCCCTCTGCCGGTCACTCTGGGGTAGTGCAGTATACATATATACAGCCTCCTCGTCCTCCGCTCTCTGTCTCCTCTGCTGGTCACTCTGGGGTAGTGCAGTATACATATATACAGTCTCCTCGTCCTCCGCTCTCTGTCTCCCTCTGCCGGTCACTCTGGGGCAGTGCAGTATACATATATACAACCTCCTCGTCCTCCGCTCTCTGTCTCCTCTGCAGGTCACTCTGGGGCAGTGCAGTATACATATATACAGCCTCCTCGTCCTCTGCTCTCTGTCTCCCTCTGCCGGTCACTCTGGGGCAGTGCAGTATACATATATACAACCTCCTCGTCCTCCGCTCTCTGTCTCCTCTGCAGGTCACTCTGGGGTAGTGCAGTATACATATATACAGCCTCCTCGTCCTCCCCTCTCTGTCTCCCTCTGCCGGTCACTCTGGGGTAGTGCAGTATACATATATACAGCCTCCTCGTCCTCCGCTCTCTGTCTCCTCTGCTGGTCACTCTGGGGTTGTGCAGTATACATATATACAGCCTCCTCGTCCTCCGCTCTCTGTCTCCCTCTGCCGGTCACTCTGGGGTAGTGCAGTATACATATATACAGCCTCCTCGTCCTCCGCTCTCTGTCTCCTCTGCTGGTCACTCTGGGGTTGTGCAGTATACATATATACAGCCTCCTCGTCCTCCGCTCTCTGTCTCCCTCTGCCGGTCACTCTGGGGCAGTGCAGTATACATATATACAGCCTTCTCGTCCTCCGCTCTCTGTCTCCTCTGCAGGTCACTCTGGGGCAGTGCAGTATACATATATACAGCCTCCTCGTCCTCTGCTCTCTGTCTCCTCTGCTGGTCACTCTGGGGTAGTGCAGTATACATATATACAGCCTCCTCGTCCTCCGCTCTCTGTCTCCCTCTGCCGGTCACTCTGGGGTAGTGCAGTATACATATATACAGCCTCCTCGTCCTCCGCTCTCTGTCTCCCTCTGCCGGTCACTCTGGGGTAGTGCAGTATACATATATACAGTCTCCTCGTCCTCCGCTCTCTGTCTCCCTCTGCCGGTCACTTTGGGGCAGTGCAGTATACATATATACAGCCTCCTCGTCCTCCGCTCTCTGTCTCCTCTGCTGGTCACTCTGGGGCAGTGCAGTATACATATATACAGCCTCCTCGTCCTCCGCTCTCTGTCTCCTCTGCTGGTCACTCTGGGGTAGTGCAGTATACATATATACAGCCTCCTCGTTCTCCGCTCTCTGTCTCCCTCTGCCGGTCACTTTGGGGCAGTGCAGTATACATATATACAGTCTCCTCGTCCTCTGCTCTCTGTCTCCTCTGCCGGTCACTCTGGGGTAGTGCAGTATACATATATACAGCCTCCTCGTTCTCCGCTCTCTGTCTCCCTCTGCCGGTCACTCTGGGGCAGTGCAGTATACATATATACAGCCTCCTCGTCCTCTGCTCTCTGTCTACCTCTGCCGGTCACTCTGGGGTAGTGCAGTATACATATATACAGCCTCCTCGTCCTCCGCTCTCTGTCTCCCTCTGCTGGTCACTCTGGGGCAGTGCAGTATACATATATACAGCCTCCTCGTCCTCCGCTCTCTGTCTCCCTCTGCTGGTCACTCTGGGGTAGTGCAGTATACATATATACAGCCTCCTCGTCCTCCGCTCTCTGTCTCCCTCTGCTGGTCACTCTGGGGCAGTGCAGTATACATATATACAGCCTCCTCGTCCTCCGCTCTCTGTCTCCCTCTGCTGGTCACTCTGGGGTAGTGCAGTATACATATATACAGTCTCCTCGTCCTCCGCTCTCTGTCTCCCTCTGCCGGTCACTCTGGTGTAGTGCAGTATACATATATACAGCCTCCTCGTCCTCCGCTCTCTGTCTCCTCTGCAGGTCACTCTGGGGCAGTGCAGTATACATATATACAGCCTCCTCGTCCTCTGCTCTCTGTCTCCTCTGCTGGTCACTCTGGGGTAGTGCAGTATACATATATACAGCCTCCTCGTCCTTCGCTCTCTGTCTCCCTCTGCTGGTCACTCTGGGGTAGTGCGGTATACATATATACAGCCTCCTCGTCCTCCGCTCTCTGTCTCCTCTGCAGGTCACTCTGGGGTAGTGCAGTATACATATATACAGTCTCCTCGTCCTCTGCTCTCTGTCTACCTCTGCCGGTCACTCTGGGGCAGTGCAGTATACATATATACAGCCTCCTCGTCCTCCGCTCTCTGTCTCCTCTGCTGGTCACTCTGGGGCAGTGCAGTATACATATATACAGCCTCCTCGTCCTCCGCTCTCTGTCTCCTCTGCAGGTCACTCTGGGGCAGTGCAGTATACATATATACAGCCTCCTCGTCCTCTGCTCTCTGTCTCCTCTGCTGGTCACTCTGGGGTAGTGCAGTATACATATATACAGCCTCCTCGTCCTCCGCTCTCTGTCTCCCTCTGCCGGTCACTCTGGGGTAGTGCAGTATACATATATACAGCCTCCTCGTCCTCTGCTCTCTGTCTCCTCTGCTGGTCACTCTGGGGTAGTGCAGTATACATATATACAGTCTCCTCGTCCTCCGCTCTCTGTCTCCCTCTGCTGGTCACTCTGGGGTAGTGCAGTATACATATATACAGCCTCCTCGTCCTCCGCTCTCTGTCTCCTCTGCTGGTCACTCTGGGGTAGTGCAGTATACATATATACAGCCTCCTCGTCCTCTGCTCTCTGTCTCCTCTGCTGGTCACTCTGGGGTAGTGCAGTATACATATATACAGCCTCCTCGTCCTCCGCTCTCTGTCTCCTCTGCTGGTCACTCTGGGGTAGTGCAGTATACATATATACAGCCTCCTCGTCCTCTGCTCTCTGTCTCCCTCTGCCGGTCACTCTGGGGCAGTGCAGTATACATATATACAACCTCCTCGTCCTCCGCTCTCTGTCTCCTCTGCCGGTCACTCTGGGGCAGTGTAGTATACATATATACACCCTCCTCGTCCTCCCCTCTCTGTCTCCCTCTGCCGGTCACTCTGGTGTAGTGCAGTATACATATATACAGCCTCCTCGTCCTCTGCTCTCTGTCTCCTCTGCAGGTCACTCTGGTGTAGTGCAGTATACATATATACAGCCTCCTCGTCCTCTGCTCTCTGTCTCCTCTGCTGGTCACTCTGGGGTAGTGCAGTATACATATATACAGTCTCCTCGTCCTCCGCTCTCTGTCTCCCTCTGCCGGTCACTCTGGGGTAGTGCAGTATACATATATACAGCCTCCTCGTCCTCCGCTCTCTGTCTCCTCTGCTGGTCACTCTGGGGTAGTGCAGTATACATATATACAGTCTCCTCGTCCTCCGCTCTCTGTCTCCCTCTGCCGGTCACTCTGGGGCAGTGCAGTATACATATATACAACCTCCTCGTCCTCCGCTCTCTGTCTCCTCTGCAGGTCACTCTGGGGCAGTGCAGTATACATATATACAGCCTCCTCGTCCTCTGCTCTCTGTCTCCCTCTGCCGGTCACTCTGGGGCAGTGCAGTATACATATATACAGCCTCCTCGTCCTCCGCTCTCTGTCTCCTCTGCAGGTCACTCTGGGGTAGTGCAGTATACATATATACAGCCTCCTCGTCCTCCCCTCTCTGTCTCCTCTGCAGGTCACTCTGGGGTAGTGCAGTATACATATATACAGCCTCCTCGTCCTCCGCTCTCTGTCTCCCTCTGCAGGTCACTCTGGGGTAGTGCAGTATACATATATACAGCCTCCTCGTCCTCCGCTCTCTGTCTCCCTCTGCTGGTCACTCTGGGGTAGTGCAGTATACATATATACAGCCTCCTCGTCCTCCGCTCTCTGCCTCCCTCTGCTGGTCACTCTGGGGTAGTGCAGTATACATATATACAGCCTCCTCATCCTCTGCTCTCTGTCTCCTCTGCTGGTCACTCTGGGGCAGTGCAGTATACATATATACAGCCTCCTCGTCCTCCGCTCTCTGTCTCCCTCTGCCGGTCACTCTGGGGCAGTGCAGTATACATATATACAGCCTCCTCGTCCTCCCCTCTCTGTCTCCCTCTGCCGGTCACTCTGGGGCAGTGCAGTATACATATATACAGCCTCCTCGTCCTCCGCTCTCTGTCTCCCTCTGCCGGTCACTCTGGGGTAGTGCAGTATACATATATACAGCCTCCTCGTCCTCCGCTCTCTGTCTCCTCTGCTGGTCACTCTGGGGTTGTGCAGTATACATATATACAGCCTCCTCGTCCTCCGCTCTCTGTCTCCCTCTGCCGGTCACTCTGGGGTAGTGCAGTATACATATATACAGCCTCCTCGTCCTCTGCTCTCTGTCTCCTCTGCTGGTCACTCTGGGGTAGTGCAGTATACATATATACAGCCTCCTCGTCCTCTGCTCTCTGTCTCCCTCTGCCGGTCACTCTGGGGTAGTGCAGTATACATATATACAGTCTCCTCGTCCTCCGCTCTCTGTCTCCCTCTGCCGGTCACTTTGGGGCAGTGCAGTATACATATATACAGCCTCCTCATCCTCCGCTCTCTGTCTCCTCTGCTGGTCACTCTGGGGTAGTGCAGTATACATATATACAGCCTCCTCGTCCTCCGCTCTCTGTCTCCTCTGCTGGTCACTCTGGGGTAGTGCAGTATACATATATACAGTCTCCTCGTCCTCTGCTCTCTGTCTACCTCTGCCGGTCACTCTGGGGTAGTGCAGTATACATATATACAGTCTCCTCGTCCTCCGCTCTCTGTCTCCCTCTGCCGGTCACTTTGGGGCAGTGCAGTATACATATATACAGCCTCCTCGTCCTCTGCTCTCTGTCTCCTCTGCTGGTCACTCTGGGGTAGTGCAGTATACATATATACAGCCTCCTCGTCCTCCGCTCTCTGTCTCCTCTGCTGGTCACTCTGGGGTAGTGCAGTATACATATATACAGTCTCCTCGTCCTCTGCTCTCTGTCTACCTCTGCCGGTCACTCTGGGGTAGTGCAGTATACATATATACAGCCTCCTCGTTCTCCGCTCTCTGTCTCCCTCTGCCGGTCACTCTGGGGCAGTGCAGTATACATATATACAGCCTCCTCGTCCTCTGCTCTCTGTCTACCTCTGCCGGTCACTCTGGGGTAGTGCAGTATACATATATACAGCCTCCTCGTCCTCCGCTCTCTGTCTCCCTCTGCTGGTCACTCTGGGGCAGTGCAGTATACATATATACAGCCTCCTCGTCCTCCGCTCTCTGTCTCCCTCTGCTGGTCACTCTGGGGCAGTGCAGTATACATATATACAGCCTCCTCGTCCTCCGCTCTCTGTCTCCCTCTGCTGGTCACTCTGGGGCAGTGCAGTATACATATATACAGCCTCCTCGTCCTCCGCTCTCTGTCTCCCTCTGCCGGTCACTCTGGGGCAGTGCAGTATACATATATACAGCCTCCTCGTCCTCCGCTCTCTGTCTCCTCTGCCAGTCACTCTGGGGTAGTGCAGTATACATATATACAGACTCCTCGTCCTCTGCTCTCTGTCTCCCTCTGCTGGTCACTCTGGGGCAGTGCAGTATACATATATACAGCCTCCTCCTCCTCCGCTCTCTATCTCCCTCTGCCGGTCACTCTGGGGCAGTGCAGTATACATATATAGAGCCTCCTCGTCCTCCGCTCTCTGTCTCCCTCTGCTGGTCACTCTGGGGCAGTGCAGTATACATATATACAGCCTCCTCGTCCTCCGCTCTCTGTCTCCCTCTGCCGGTCACTCTGGGGCAGTGCAGTATACATATATACAGCCTCCTCCTCCTCCGCTCTCTATCTCCCTCTGCCGGTCACTCTGGGGCAGTGCAGTATACATATATACAGCCTCCTCGTCCTCTGCTCTCTGTCTCCCTCTGCTGGTCACTCTGGGGCAGTGCAGTATACATATATACAGCCTCCTCGTCCTCCGCTCTCTGTCTCCCTCTGCCGGTCACTCTGGGGCAGTGCAATATACATATATACAGCCTCCTCGTCCTCCGCTCTCTATCTCCCTCTGCCGGTCACTCTGGGGTAGTGCAGTATACATATATACAGCCTCCTCGTCCTCCGCTCTCTATCTCCCTCTGCCGGTCACTCTGGGGCAGTGCAGTATACATATATACAGCCTCCTCGTCCTCTGCTCTCTGTCTCCCTCTGCTGGTCACTCTGGGGCAGTGCAGTATACATATATACAGCCTCCTCGTCCTCTGCTCTCTGTCTCCCTCTGCCGGTCACTCTGGTGTAGTGCAGTATACATATATACAGCCTCCTCGTCCTCTGCTCTCTGTCTCCCTCTGCCGGTCACTCTGGTGTAGTGCAGTATACATATATACAGCCTCCTCGTCCTCCGCTCTCTGTCTCCCTCTGCCGGTCACTCTGGGGTAGTGCAGTATACATATATACAGCCTCCTCGTCCTCTGCTCTCTGTCTCCCTCTGCCGGTCACTCTGGGGCAGTGCAGTATACATATATACAGCCTCCTCGTCCTCTGCTCTCTGTCTCTCTCTGCCGGTCACTCTGGGGCAGTGCAGTATACATATATACAGCCTCCTCGTCCTCTGCTCTCTGTCTTCTCTGCTGGTCACTCTGGGGTAGTGCAGTATACATATATACAGCCTCCTCGTCCTCTGCTCTCTGTCTCCCTCTGCTGGTCACTCTGGGGTACTGCAGTATACATATATACAGCCTCCTCGTCCTCCGCTCTCTGTCTCCCTCTGCTGGTCACTCTGGTGTAGTGCAGTATACATATATACAGCCTCCTCGTCCTCCGCTCTCTGTCTCCCTCTGCCGGTCACTCTGGGGTAGTGCAGTTTACATATATACAGCCTCCTCGTCCTCTGCTCTCTGTCTCCCTCTGCCGGTCACTCTGGGGTAGTGCAGTATACATATATACAGCCTCCTCGTCCTCCGCTCTCTGTCTCCCTCTGCAGGTTACTCTAAGGTAGTGCAGTGTACATATATACAGCCTCCTCGTCCTCTGCTCTCTGTCTCCCTCTGCCGGTCACTCTGGGGTAGTGCAGTGTACATATATACAGCCTCCTCGTCCTCCGCTCTCTGTCTCCCTCTGCCGGTCACTCTGGGGTAGTGCAGTTTACATATATACAGCCTCCTCGTCCTCTGCTCTCTGTCTCCCTCTGCCGGTCACTCTGGGGTAGTGCAGTATACATATATACAGACTCCTCGTCCTCCGCTCTCTTTCTCCCTCTGCTGGTCACTCTGGGGTAGTGCAGTATACATATATACAGACTCCTCGTCCTCTGCTCTGTCTCCTTCTGCAGTATACATATATACAGCCTCCTCGTCCTCCGCTCTCTGTCTCCCTCTGCTGGTCACTCTGGGGCAGTGCAGTATACATATATACAGCCTCCTCGTCCTCCGCTCTCTGTCTCCCTCTGCTGGTCACTCTGGGGTAGTGCAGTATACATATATACAGCCTCCTCGTCCTCCGCACTCTGTCTCCCTCTGCCGGTCACTCTGGTGTAGTGCAGTATACATATATACAGCCTCCTCGTCCTCCGCTCTCTGTCTGCCTCTGCAGGTCACTCTGGGGCAGTGGAGTATACATATATACAGCCTCCTCGTCCTCTGCTCTCTGTCTCCCTCTGCTGGTCACTCTGGGGTACTGCAGTATACATATATACAGCCTCCTCGTCCTCCGCACTCTGTCTCCCTCTGCCGGTCACTCTGGTGTAGTGCAGTATACATATATACAGCCTCCTCGTCCTCCGCTCTCTGTCTCCCTCTGCCGGTCTCTCTGGGGTAGTGCAGTATACATATATACAGCCTCCTCGTCCTCTGCTCTCTGTCTCCCTCTGCTGGTCACTCTGGGGTAGTGCAGTATACATATATACAGCCTCCTCGTCCTCCGCTCTCTGTCTCTCTCTGCAGGTCACTCTGGGGCAGTGCAGTATACATATATACAGCCTCCTCGTCCTCCGCTCTCTGTCTGCCTCTGCTGGTCACTCTGGGGTAGTGCAGTATACATATATACAGCCTCCTCGTCCTCCGCTCTCTGTCTCCCTCTGCCGGTCACTCTGGGGTAGTGCAGTATACATATATACAGCCTCCTCGTCCTCCGCTCTCTGTCTCCCTCTGCTGGTCACTCTGGGGTAGTGCAGTATACATATATACAGCCTCCTCGTCCTCCGCTCTCTGTCTCTCTCTGCAGGTCACTCTGGGGTAGTGCAGTATACATATATACAGCCTCCTCGTCCTCTGCTCTCTGTCTCCCTCTGCTGGTCACTCTGGTGTAGTGCAGTATACATATATACAGCCTCCTCGTCCTCCGCTCTCTGTCTCCCTCTGCAGGTTACTCTAAGGTAGTGCAGTGTACATATATACAGCCTCCTCGTCCTCCGCTCTCTGTCTCCCTCTGCTGGTCACTCTGGGGTAGTGCAGTATACATATATACAGCCTCCTCGTCCTCCGCTCTCTGTCTCTCTCTGCAGGTCACTCTGGGGCAGTGCAGTATACATATATACAGCCTCCTCGTCCTCTGCTCTCTGTCTACCTCTGCCGGTCACTCTGGGGCAGTGCAGTATACATATATACAGCCTCCTCGTCCTCTGCTCTCTGTCTACCTCTGCCGGTCACTCTGGGGCAGTGCAGTATACATATATACAACCTCCTCGTCCTCTGCTCTCTGTCTCCCTCTGCTGGTCACTCTGGGGTAGTGTAGTATACATGTATACAGCCTCCTCGTCCTCTGCTCTCTGTCTCCCTCTGCCGGTCACTCTGGGGTAGTGCAGTATACATATATACAGCCTCCTCGTCCTCTGCTCTCTGTCTTCCTCTGCTGGTCACTCTGGTGTAGTGCAGTATACATATATACAACCTCCTCGTCCTCTGCTCTCTGTCTCCCTCTGCCGGTCACTCTGGGGCAGTGCAGTATACATATATACAACCTCCTCGTCCTCTGCTCTCTGTCTCCCTCTGCTGGTCACTCTGGGGTAGTGTAGTATACATATATACAGCCTCCTCGTCCTCTGCTCTCTGTCTCCCTCTGCCGGTCACTCTGGGGTAGTGCAGTATACATATATACAGCCTCCTCGTCCTCTGCTCTCTGTCTCCCTCTGCCGGTCACTCTGGGGCAGTGCGGTATACATATATACAGCCTCCTCGTCCTCCGCTCTCTGTCTCCCTCTGCTGGTCACTCTGGGGCAGTGCAGTATACATATATACAGCCTCCTCGTCCTCCGCTCTCTGTCTCCCTCTGCTGGTCACTCTGGGGTAGTGCAGTATACATATATACAGCCTCCTCGTCCTCCGCTCTCTGTCTCCTCTGCTGGTCACTCTGGGGTAGTGCAGTATACATATATACAGCCTCCTCTTCCTCCGCTCTCTGTCTCCCTCTGCTGGTCACTCTGGGGCAGTGCAGTATACATATATACAGCCTCCTCGTCCTCTGCTCTCTGTCTCCCTCTGCCGGTCACTCTGGGGTAGTGCAGTATACATATATACAGACTCCTCGTCCTCTGCTCTGTCTCCCTCTGCTGGTCACTCTGGGGCAGTGCAGTATACATATATACAGCCTCCTCGTCCTCCGCTCTCTGTCTCCCTCTGCTGGTCACTCTGGGGCAGTGCAGTATACATATATACAGCCTCCTCGTCCTCCGCTCTCTGTCTCCCTCTGCTGGTCACTCTGGGGTAGTGCAGTATACATATATACAGCCTCCTCGTCCTCTGCTCTCTGTCTCCCTCTGCTGGTCACTCTGGGGCAGTGCAGTATACATATATACAGCCTCCTCGTCCTCCGCTCTCTGTCTCCCTCTGCCGGTCACTCTGGTGTAGTGCAGTATACATATATACAGCCTCCTCGTCCTCCGCTCTCTGTCTGCCTCTGCAGGTCACTCTGGGGCAGTGCAGTATACATATATACAGCCTCCTCGGCCTCCGTTCTCTGTCTCCCTCTGACGGTCACTCTGGGGTAGTGCAGTAAACATATATACAGCCTCCTCGTCATCCGCCCTCTGTCTCCCTCTGCTGGTCACTCTGGGGCAGTGCAGTATACATATATACAGCCTCCTCGTCCTCCGCTCTCTGTCTCCCTCTGCTGGTCACTCTGGGGTAGTGCAGTATACATATATACAGCCTCGTCGTCCTCCGCTCTCTGTCTCCCTCTGGCGGTCACTCTGGGGCAGTGCAGTATACATATATACAGCCTCCTCATCCTCCGCTCTCTGTCTCCCTCTGCTGGTCACTCTGGGGTAGTGCAGTATACATATATACAGCCTCCTCGTCCTCCGCTTTCTGTCTCCCTCTGCTGGTCACTCTTGGACAGTGCAGTATACATATATACAGCCTGCTCGTCCTCCCCTCTCTGTCTCCCTCTTCTGGTCACTCTTGGACAGTGCAGTATACATATATACAGCCTCCTCCTCCTCCGCTCTCTGTCTCCTCTGCCAGTCACTCTGGGGTAGTGCAGTATACATATATACAGCCTCCCCGTCCTCCGCTCTCTGTCTCCTCTGCTGGGCACTCTGGGGCAGTGCAGTATACATATATACAGCCTCCTCGTCCTCCGCTCTCTGTCTCCCTCTGCCGGTCACTCTGGGGTAGTGCAGTATACATATATACAGCCTCCTCGTCCTCCGCTCTCTGTCTCCCTCTGCTGGTCACTCTGGGGTAGTGCAGTATACATATATACAGCCTCCTCGTCCTCTGCTCTCTGTCTCCCTCTGCCGGTCACTCTGGGGTAGTGCAGTATACATATATACAGCCTCCTCATCCTCCGCTCTCTGTCTCCCTCTGCCGGTCACTCTGGGGCAGTGCAGTATACATATATACAGCCTCCTCATCCTCCGCTCTCTGTCTCCCTCTGCTGGTCACTCTGGGGTAGTGCAGTATACATATATACAGCCTCCTCGTCCTCCGCTCTCTGTCTCCCTCTGCTGGTCACTCTGGGGTAGTGCAGTATACATATATACAGCCTCCTCGTCCTCCGCTCTCTGTCTCCCTCTGCCGGTCACTCTGGGGCAGTGCAGTATACATATATACAGCCTCCTCGTCCTCTGCTCTCTGTCTCCCTCTGCAGGTCACTCTGGGGTAGTGGAGTATACATATATACAGCCTCCTCGTCCTCCGATCTCTGTCTCCCTCTGCTGGTCACTCTGGGGCAGTGCAGTATACATATATACAGCCTCCTCGTCCTCTGCTCTCTGTCTCCCTCTGCTGGTCACTCTTGGACAGTGCAGTATACATATATACAGCCTCCTCGTCCTCCCCTCTCTGTCTCCCTCTGCTGGTCACTCTTGGACAGTGCAGTATACATATATACAGCCTCCTCGTCCTCCGCTCTCTGTCTCCCTCTGCTGGTCACTCTTGGACAGTGCAGTATACATATATACAGCCTCCTCCTCCTCCGCTCTCTGTCTCCTCTGCCAGTCACTCTGGGGTAGTGCAGTATACATATATACAGCCTCCTCGTCCTCTGCTCTCTGTCTCCTCTGCTGGTCACTCTGGGGTAGTGCAGTATACATATATACAGCCTCCTCGTCCTCCGCTCTCTGTCTCCTCTGCTGGGCACTCTGGGGCAGTGCAGTATACATATATACAGCCTCGTCGTCCTCCGCTCTCTGTCTCCCTCTGCTGGTCACTCTGGGGTAGTGCAGTATACATATATACAGCCTCCTCGTCCTCTGCTCTCTGTCTCCTCTGCTGGTCACTCTGGGGTAGTGCAGTATACATATATACAGCCTCCTCGTCCTCCGCTCTCTGTCTCCTCTGCTGGGCACTCTGGGGTAGTGCAGTATACATATATACAGCCTCCTCGTCCTCCGCTCTCTGTCTCCCTCTGCTGGTCACTCTGGGGTAGTGCAGTATACATATATACAGCCTCCTCGTCCTCCGCTCTCTGTCTCCCTCTGCTGGTCACTCTTGGGTAGTGCAGTATACATATATACAGCCTCCTCGTCCTCCGCTCTCTGTCTCCCTCTGCTGGTCACTCTGGTGTAGTGCAGTATACATATATACAGCCTCCTCGTCCTCCGCTCTCTGTCTCCCTCTGCCCGTCACTCTGGGGTAGAGCAGTTTACATATATACAGCCTCCTCGTCCTCCGCTCTCTGTCTCCCTCTGCTGGTCACTCTTGGGTAGTGCAGTATACATATATACAGCCTCCTCGTCCTCCACTCTCTGTCTCCCTCTGCCGGTCACTCTGGTGTAGTGCAGTATACATATATACAGCCTCCTCGTCCTCCACTCTCTGTCTCCTCTGCTGGTCACTCTGGGGTAGTGCAGTATACATATATACAGCCTCCTCGTCCTCCGCTCTCTGTCTCCCTCTGCCGGTCACTCTGGGGTAGTGCAGTATACATATATACAGCCTCCTCGTCCTCCGCTCTCTGTCTCCCTCTGCCGGTCACTCTGGGGTAGAGCAGTTTACATATATACAGCCTCCTCGTCCTCCGCTCTCTGTCTCCCTCTGCTGGTCACTCTTGGGTAGTGCAGTATACATATATACAGCCTCCTCGTCCTCCACTCTCTGTCTCCCTCTGCCGGTCACTCTGGTGTAGTGCAGTATACATATATACAGCCTCCTCGTCCTCCACTCTCTGTCTCCTCTGCTGGTCACTCTGGGGTAGTGCAGTATACATATATACAGCCTCCTCGTCCTCCGCTCTCTGTCTCCCTCTGCTGGTCACTCTGGTGTAGTGCAGTATACATATATACAGCCTCCTCGTCCTCCGCTCTCTGTCTGCCTCTGCCGGTCACTCTGAGGCAGTACAGTATACATATATACAGCCTCCTCGTCCTCTGCTCTGTGTCTCCCTCTGCTGGTCACTCTGGGGCAGTGCAGTATACATATATACAGCCTCCTCGTCCTCCGCTCTCTGTCTCCCTCTGCTGGTCACTCTGGGGTAGTGCAGTATACATATATACAGCCTCCTCGTCCTCTGCTCTGTGTCTCCCTCTGCTGGTCACTCTGGGGCAGTGCAGTATACATATATACAGCCTCCTCGTCCTCCGCTCTCTGTCTGCCTCTGCTGGTCACTCTGGGGCAGTGCAGTATACATATATACAGCCTCCTCGTCCTCCGCTCTCTGTCTCCCTCTGCCGGTCACTCTGGGGCAGTGCAGTATACATATATACAGCCTCCTCGTCCTCCGCTCTCTGTCTGCCTCTGCTGGTCACTCTGGGGCAGTGCAGTATACATATATACAGCCTCCTCGTCCTCCGCTCTCTGTCTCCCTCTGCTGGTCATTCTGGGGTAGTGCAGTATACATATATACAGCCTCCTCGTCCTCCGCTCTCTGTCTCCCTCTGCCGGTCACTCTGGGGCAGTGCAGTATACATATATACAGCCTCCTCGTCCTCCGCTCTCTGTCTCCCTCTGCCCGTCACTCTGGGGCAGTGCAGTATACATATATACAGCCTCCTCGTCCTCCGCTCTCTGTCTCCCTCTGCTGGTCACTCTTGGGTAGTGCAGTATACATATATACAGCCTCCTCGTCCTCCCCTCTCTGTCTCCCTCTGCTGGTCACTCTTGGACAGTGCAGTATACATATATACAGCCTCCTCGTCCTCCGCTCTCTGTCTCCCTCTGCTGGTCACTCTTGGACAGTGCAGTATACATATATACAGCCTCCTCGTCCTCCGCTCTCTGTCTCCCTCTGCCGGTCACTCTGGGGTAGTGCAGTATACATATATACAGCCTCCTCGTCCTCCGCTCTCTGTCTCCTCTGCCAGTCACTCTGGGGCAGTGCAGTATACATATATACAGCCTCCTCGTCCTCTGCTCTCTGTCTCCCTCTGCCGGTCACTCTGGGGTAGTGCAGTATACATATATACAGCCTCCTCCTCCTCCGCTCTCTGTCTCCTCTGCCGGTCACTCTGGGGCAGTGCAGTATACATATATACAGCCTCCTCGTCCTCCGCTCTCTGTCTCCCTCTGCCGGTCACTCTGGGGCAGTGCAGTATACATATATACAGCCTCCTCCTCCTCCGCTCTCTGTCTCCTCTGCTGGTCACTCTGGGGTAGTGCAGTATACATATATACAGCCTCCTCGTCCTCCGCTCTCTGTCTCCTCTGCTGGGCACTCTGGGGCAGTGCAGTATACATATATACACCCTCCTCGTCCTCCGCTCTCTGTCTCCCTCTGCTGGTCACTCTGGGGTAGTGCAGTATACATATATACAGCCTCCTCGTCCTCCGCTCTCTGTCTCCCTCTGCTGGTCACTCTGGGGTAGTGCAGTATACATATATACAGCCTCCTCATCCTCCGCTCTCTGTCTCCCTCTGCCGGTCACTCTGGGGTAGTGCAGTATACATATATACAGCCTCCTCGTCCTCCGCTCTCTGTCTCCCTCTGCTGGTCACTCTTGGACAGTGCAGTATACATATATACAGCCTCCTCCTCCTCCGCTCTCTGTCTCCTCTGCCAGTCACTCTGGGGTAGTGCAGTATACATATATACAGCCTCCTCGTCCTCCGCTCTCTGTCTCCTCTGCTGGGCACTCTGGGGCAGTGCAGTATACATATATACAGCCTCCTCGTCCTCCGCTCTCTGTCTCCCTCTGCCGGTCACTCTGGTGTAGTGCAGTATACATATATACAGCCTCCTCGTCCTCCGCTCTCTGTCTCCCTCTGCCCGTCACTCTGGTGTAGTGCAGTATACATATATACAGCCTCCTCGTCCTCCGCTCTCTGTCTCCCTCTGCCGGTCACTCTGGTGTAGTGCAGTATACATATATACAGCCTCCTCATCCTCTGCTCTCTGTCTCCCTCTGCTGGTCACTCTGGGGTAGTGCAGTATACATATATACAGCCTCCTCGTCCTCCGCTCTCTGTCTCCCTCTGCTGGTCACTCTTGGACAGTGCAGTATACATATATACAGCCTCCTCCTCCTCCGCTCTCTGTCTCCTCTGCCAGTCACTCTGGGGTAGTGCAGTATACATATATACAGCCTCCTCGTCCTCCGCTCTCTGTCTCCTCTGCTGGGCACTCTGGGGCAGTGCAGTATACATATATACAGCCTCCTCGTCCTCCGCTCTCTGTCTCCCTCTGCCGGTCACTCTGGTGTAGTGCAGTATACATATATACAGCCTCCTCGTCCTCCGCTCTCTGTTTCCCTCTGCCCGTCACTCTGGGGTAGAGCAGTGTACATATATACAGCCTCCTCGTCCTCCGCTCTCTGTCTCCCTCTGCTGGTCACTCTGGGATAGTGCAGTATACATATATACAGCCTCCTCGTCCTCCACTCTCTGTCTCCTCTGCTGGTCACTCTGGGGTAGTGCAGTATACATATATACAGCCTCCTCGTCCTCCGCTCTCTGTCTCCCTCTGCCGGTCACTCTGGGGTAGTGCAGTATACATATATACAGCCTCCTCGTCCTCCGCTGTCTGTCTCCCTCTGCCGGTCACTCTGGGGTAGTGCAGTATACATATATACAGCCTCCTCGTCCTCCGCTCTCTGTCTCCCTCTGCTGGTCACTCTGGGGTAGTGCAGTATACATATATACAGCCTCCTCGTCCTCCGCTCTCTGTCTCCCTCTGCTGGTCACTCTGGTGTAGTGCAGTATACATATATACAGCCTCCTCGTCCTCTGCTCTCTGTCTCCTCTGCTGGTCACTCTGGTGTAGTGCAGTATACATATATACAGCCTCCTCGTCCTCCACTCTCTGTCTCCTCTGCCGGTCACTCTGGGGCAGTGCAGTATACATATATACAGCCTCCTCGTCCTCTGCTCTGTGTCTCCCTCTGCTGGTCACTCTGGGGCAGTGCAGTATACATATATACAGCCTCCTCGTCCTCCGCTCTCTGTCTCCCTCTGCTGGTCACTCTGGGGTAGTGCAGTATACATATATACAGCCTCGTCGTCCTCCGCTCTCTGTCTCCCTCTGCCGGTCACTCTGGGGTAGTGCAGTATACATATATACAGCCTCCTCGTCCTCCGCTCTCTGTCTCCCTCTGCCGGTCACTCTGGGGTAGTGCAGTATACATATATACAGCCTCCTCGTCCTCCGCTCTCTGTCTCCCTCTGCCGGTCACTCTGGTGTAGTGCAGTATACATATATACAGCCTCCTCGTCCTCCACTCTCTGTCTCCTCTGCCGGTCACTCTGGGGTAGTGCAGTATACATATATACAGCCTCCTCGTCCTCTGCTCTCTGTCTCCCTCTGCCGGTCACTCTGGGGCAGTGCAGTATACATATATACAGCCTCCTCGTCCTCCGCTCTCTGTCTCCTCTGCTGGTCACTCTGGGGTAGTGCAGTATACATATATACAGCCTCGTCGTCCTCCGCTCTCTGTCTCCCTCTGCTGGTCACTCTGGGGTAGTGTAGTATACATATATACAGCCTCCTCGTCCTCCGCTCTCTGTCTCCCTCTGCCGGTCACTCTGGTGTAGTGCAGTATACATATATACAGCCTCCTCGTCCTCCACTCTCTGTCTCCTCTGCCGGTCACTCTGGGGCAGTGCAGTATACATATATACAGCCTCCTCGTCCTCTGCTCTGTGTCTCCCTCTGCTGGTCACTCTGGGGCAGTGCAGTATACATATATACAGCCTCCTCGTCCTCCGCTCTCTGTCTCCTCTGCTGGTCACTCTGGGGTAGTGCAGTATACATATATACAGCCTCCTCGTCCTCCGCTCTCTGTCTCCCTCTGCTGGTCACTCTGGGGTAGTGCAGTATACATATATACAGCCTCCTCGTCCTCCGCTCTCTGTCTCCTCTGCTGGTCACTCTGGGGTAGTGCAGTATACATATATACAGCCTCGTCGTCCTCCGCTCTCTGTCTCCCTCTGCTGGTCACTCTGGGGTAGTGTAGTATACATATATACAGCCTCCTCGTCCTCCGCTCTCTGTCTCCTCTGCCGGTCACTCTGGGGTAGTGCAGTATACATATATACAGCCTCCTCGTCCTCCACTCTCTGTCTCCTCTGCCGGTCACTCTGGGGCAGTGCAGTATACATATATACAGCCTCCTCGTCCTCTGCTCTGTGTCTCCCTCTGCTGGTCACTCTGGGGCAGTGCAGTATACATATATTCAGCCTCCTCGTCCTCCGTTCTCTGTCTCCCTCTGCCGGTCACTCTGGGGTAGTGCAGTATACATATATACAGCCTCCTCGTCCTCCACTCTCTGTCTCCCTCTGCCGGTCACTCTGGGGTAGTGCGGTATACATATATACAGCCTCCTCGTCCTCCGCTCTCTGTCTCCCTCTGCCGGTCACTCTGGGGTAGTGCAGTATACATATATACAGCCTCCTCGTCCTCCGCTCTCTGTCTCCCTCTGCTGGTCACTCTGGGGCAGTGCAGTATACATATATACAGCCTCCTCGTCCTCCGCTCTCTGTCTCCCTCTGCTGGTCACTCTGGGGCAGTGCAGTATACATATATACAGCCTCCTCGTCCTCCGCTCTCTGTCTCCCTCTGCCGGTCACTCTGGTGTAGTGCAGTATACATATATACAACCTCCTCGTCCTCCACTCTCTGTCTCCTCTGCCGGTCACTCTGGGGCAGTGCAGTATACATATATACAGCCTCCTCGTCCTCTGCTCTGTGTCTCCCTCTGCTGGTCACTCTGGGGCAGTGCAGTATACATATATACAGCCTCCTCGTCCTCCGCTCTCTGTCTCCTCTGCTGGTCACTCTGGGGTAGTGCAGTATACATATATACAGCCTCGTCGTCCTCCGCTCTCTGTCTCCCTCTGCTGGTCACTCTGGGGTAGTGTAGTATACATATATACAGCCTCCTCGTCCTCCGCTCTCTGTCTCCCTCTGCCGGTCACTCTGGGGCAGTGCAGTATACATATATACAGCCTCCTCGTCCTCCGCTCTCTGTCTCCTCTGCCAGTCACTCTGGGATAGTGCAGTATACATATATACAGCCTCCTCGTCCTCCGCTCTCTGTCTCCTCTGCTGGGCACTCTGGGGCAGTGCAGTATACATATATACAGCCTCCTCGTCCTCCGCTCTCTGTCTCCTCTGCTGGTCACTCTGGGGTAGTGCAGTATACATATATACAGCCTCCTCGTCCTCCGCTCTCTGTCTCCCTCTGCCGGTCACTCTGGGGTAGTGCAGTATACATATATACAGCCTCCTCGTCCTTCGCTCTCTGTCTCCATCTGCCGGTCACTCTGGGGCAGTGCAGTATACATATATACAGTCTCCTCGTCCTCCGCTCTCTGTCTACCTCTGCCGGTCACTCTGGGGCAGTGCAGTATACATATATACAGCCTCCTCGTCCTCCGCTCTCTGTCTCCCTCTGCCGGTCACTCTGGGGCAGTGCAGTATACATATATACAGCCTCCTCGTCCTCCGCTCTCTGTCTCCCTCTGCTGGTCACTCTGGGGCAGTGCAGTATACATATATACAGCCTCCTCGTCCTCTGCTCTCTGTCTCCCTCTGCTGGTCACTCTGGGGCAGTGCAGAATACATATATACAGCCTCCTCGTCCTCTGCTCTCTGTCTCCCTCTGCTGGTCACTCTGGGGTAGTGCAGTGTACATATATACAGCCTCCCCGTCCTCCGCTCTCTGTCTCCCTCTGCCGGTCACTCTGGGGTAATGCAATATACATATATACAGCCTCCTCGTCCTCCGCTCTCTGTCTCCCTCTGCTGGTCATTCTGGGGTAGTGCAGTATACATATATACAGCCTCCTCGTCCTCTGCTCTCTGTCTCCCTCTGCCGGTCACTCTGGGGCAGTGCAGTATACATATATACAGCCTCCTCGTCCTCCGCTCTCTGTCTCCCTCTGCTGGTAACTCTGGGGTAGTGCAGTATACATATATACAGCCTCCTCGTCCTCCGCTCTCTGTCTCCCTCTGCCGGTCACTCTGGGGCAGTGCAGTATACATATATACAGCCTCCTCGTCCTCCGCTCTCTGTCTCCCTCTGCTGGTCACTCTGGGGCAGTGCAGTATACATATATACAGCCTCCTCGTCCTCCGCTCTCTGTCTCCCTCTGCTGGTCACTTTGGGGCAGTGCAGTATACATATATACAGCCTCCTCATCCTCCGCTCTCTGTCTCCATCTGCTGGTCACTCTGGGGCAGAGCAGTATACATATATACAGCCTCCTCGTCCTCCGCTCTCTGTCTCGCTCTGCTGGTCACTCTGGGGCAGTGCAGTATACATATTTACAGCCTCCTCGTCCTCCGCTCTCTGTCTCCCTCTGCCGGTCACTCTGGGGTTGTGCAGTATACATATATACAGCCTCCTCGTCCTCCGCTCTCTGTCTCCTCTGCCAGTCACTCTGGGGCAGTGCAGTATACATATATACAGCCTCGTCGTCCTCCGCTCTCTGTCTCCCTCTGCCGGTTACTCTGGGGTTGTGCAGTATACATATATACAGCCTCCTCGTCCTCCGCTCTCTGTCTCCCTCTGCTGGTCACTCTGGGATAGTGCAGTATACATATATACAGCCTCCTCGTCCTCCGCTCCCTGTCTTCCTCTGCCGGTCACTCTGGGGCAGTGCAGTATACATATATACAGCCTCCTCGTCCTCCGCTCTCTGTCTCCCTCTGCCGGTCACTCTGGGATAGTGCAGTATACATATATACAACCTCCTCGTCCTCCGCTCTCTGTCTCCCTCTGCTGGTCACTCTGGGGTAGTGCAGTATACATATATACTGCCTCCTCGTCCTCCGCTCTCTGTCTCCCTCTGCCGGTCACTCTGGGGCAGTGCGGTATACATATATACAGCCTCCTCGTCCTCCGCTCTCTGTCTCTTTCTGCTGGTCACTCTGGGGTAGTGCAGTATACATATATACAGCCTCCTCGTCCTCCGCTCTCTGTCTCTTTCTGCTGGTCACTCTGGGGCAGTGCAGAATACATATATACAGCCTCCTCGTCCTCCGCTCTCTGTCTCCCTCTGCCGGTCACTCTGGTGTAGTGCAGTATACATATATACAGCCTCCTCGTCCTCCGCTCTCTGTCTCCCTCTGCCGGTCACTCTGGTGTAGTGCAGTATACATATATACAGCCTCCCCGTCCTCTGCTCTCTGTCTCCCTCTGCCGGTCACTCTGGGGCAGTGCGGTATACATATATACAGCCTCCTCGTCCTCCGCTCTCTGTCTCCCTCTGCCGGTCAATCTGGGGTAGTACAGTATACATATATACAGCCTCCTCGTCCTCCGCTCTCTGTCTCCCTCTGCTGGTCACTCTGGGGTAGTGCAGTATACATATATACAGCCTCCTCGTCCTCTGCTCTCTGTCTCCTCTGCCGGTCACTCTGGTGTAGTGCAGTATACATATATACAGCCTCCTCGTCCTCCGCTCTCTGTCTCCCTCTGCTGGTCACTCTGGGGTAGTGCAGTATACATATATACAGCCTCCTCGTCCTCCGCTCTCTGTCTCCCTCTGCCGGTCACGCTGGGGTAGTGCAGTATACATATATACAGCCCTCTCGTCCTCCGCTCTCTGTCTCCCTCTGCCGGTCACTCTGGGGTAGTGCAGTATACATATATACAGCCTCCTCGTCCTCCGCTCTGTCGCACTCTGCTGGTCACTCTGGGGCAGTGCAGTATACATATATACAGCCTCCTCGTCCTCCGCTCTCTGTCTCCCTCTGCCGGTCACGCTGGGGTAGTGCAGTATACATATATACAGCCCTCTCGTCCTCCGCTCTCTGTCTCCCTCTGCCGGTCACTCTGGGGTAGTGCAGTATACATATATACAGCCTCCTCGTCCTCCGCTCTGTCGCACTCTGCTGGTCACTCTGGGGCAGTGCAGTATACATATATACCGCCTCCTCGTCCTCCGCTCTCTGTCTCCCTCTGCCGGTCACGCTGGGGTAGTGCAGTATACATATATACAGCCCTCTCGTCCTCCGCTCTCTGTCTCCCTCTGCCGGTCACTCTGGGGTAGTGCAGTATACATATATACAGCCTCCTCGTCCTCCGCTCTCTGTCTCCCTCTGCCGGTTACTCTGGGGTAGTGCAGTATACATATATACAGCCTCCTCGTCCTCCGCTCTCTGTCTCCCTCTGCCGGTCACTCTGGGGCAGTGCAGTATACATATATACAGCCTCCTCGTCCTCTGCTCTCTGTCTCCTCTGCCGGTCACTCTGGTGTAGTGCAGTATACATATATACAGCCTCCTCGTCCTCCGCTCTCTGTCTCCCTCTGCCGGTCAATCTGGGGTAGTGCAGTATACATATATACAGCCTCCTCGTCCTCCGCTTTCTGTCTCCCTCTGCAGGTCACTCTGGGGTAGTGCAGTATACATATATACAGCCTCCTCGTCCTCCGCTCTCTGTCTCCTCTGCCGGTCACGCTGGGGTAGTGCAGTATACATATATACAGCCTCCTCGTCCTCCGCTCTCTGTCTCCCTCTGCCGGTCACTCTGGGGTAGTGCAGTATACATATATACAGCCTCCTCGTCCTCCGCTCTGTCGCACTCTGCTGGTCACTCTGGGGCAGTGCAGTATACATATATACCGCCTCCTCGTCCTCCGCTCTCTGTCTCCCTCTGCCGGTCACGCTGGGGTAGTGCAGTATACATATATACAGCCCTCTCGTCCTCCGCTCTCTGTCTCCCTCTGCCGGTCACTCTGGGGTAGTGCAGTATACATATATACAGCCTCCTCGTCCTCCGCTCTCTGTCTCCCTCTGCCGGTCACTCTGGGGTAGTGCAGAATACATATATACAGCCTCCTCGTCCTCCGCTCTCTGTCGCACTCTGCTGGTCACTCTGGGGCAGTGCAGTATACATATATACAGCCTCCTCGTCCTCTGCTCTCTGTCTCCCTCTGCTGGTCACTCTGGGGTAGTGCAGTATACATATATACAGCCTCCTCGTCCTTCGCTCTCTGTCTCCCTCTGCTGGTCACTCTGGGGTAGTGCAGTATACATATATACAGCCTCCTCGTCCTCCCCTCTCTGTCTCCCTCTGCCGGTCACTCTGGGGTAGTGCAGTATACATATATACAGCCTTCTCGTCCTTCGCTCTCTGTCTCCATCTGCCGGTCACTCTGGGGTAGTGCAGTATACATATATACAGCCTCCTCGTCCTCCGCTCTCTGTCTCCCTCTGCTGGTAACTCTGGGGCAGTGCAGTATACATATATACAGTCTCCTCATCCTCCGCTCTCTGTCTACCTCTGCCGGTCACTCTGGGGCAGTGCAGTATACATATATACAGCCTCCTCGTCCTCCGCTCTCTGTCTCCCTCTGCCGGTCACTCTGGGGCAGTGCAGTATACATATATACAGCCTCCTCGTCCTCCGCTCTCTGTCTCCCTCTGCTGGTCACTCTGGGGTAGTGCAGTATACATATATACAGCATTCCTCGTCCTCCGCTCTCTGTCTCCCTCTGCTGGTCACTCTGGGGCAGTGCAGTATACATATATACAGTCTCCTCGTCCTCCGCTCTCTGTCTACCTCTGCCGGTCACTCTGGGGCAGTGCAGTATACATATATACAGCCTCCTCGTCCTCCGCTCTCTGTCTCCCTCTGCCGGTCACTCTGGGGCAGTGCAGTATACATATATACAGCCTCCTCGTCCTCCGCTCTCTGTCTCCCTCTGCCGGTCACTCTGGGGCAGTGCAGTATACATATATACAGCCTCCTCGTCCTCCGCTCTCTGTCTCCCTCTGCCGGTCACTCTGGGGCAGTGCAGTATACATATATACAGCCTCCCCGTCCTCCGCTCTCTGTCTCCCTCTGCTGGTTACTCTGGGGTAGTGCAGTATACATATATACAGCCTCCTCGTCCTCCGCTCTCTGTCTCCCTCTGCTGGTCACTCTGGGGCAGTGCAGAATACATATATACAGCCTCCTCGTCCTCTGCTCTCTGTCTCCCTCTGCTGGTCACTCTGGGGTAGTGCAGTATACATATATACAGCCTCCTCGTCCTCCGCTTTCTGTCTCCTCTGCTGGTCACTCTGGGGCAGTGCAGTGTACATATATACAGCCTCCCCGTCCTCCGCTCTCTGTCTCCCTCTGCCGGTCACTCTGGGGTAGTGCAGTATACATATATACAGCCTCCTCGTCCTCCGCTCTCTGTCTCCCTCTGCTGGTCATTCTGGGGTAGTGCAGTATACATATATACAGCCTCCTCGTCCTCTGCTCTCTGTCTCCCTCTGCCGGTCACTCTGGGGCAGTGCAGTATACATATATACAGCCTCCTCGTCCTCCGCTCTCTGTCTCCCTCTGCTGGTAACTCTGGGGTAGTGCAGTATACATATATACAGCCTCCTCGTCCTCCGCTCTCTGTCTCCCTCTGCAGGTCACTCTGGGGTAGTGCAGTATACATATATACAGCCTCCTCGTCCTCCGCTCTCTGTCTCCCTCTGCTGGTCACTCTGGGGCAGTGCAGTATACATATATACAGCCTCCTCGTCCTCCGCTCTCTGTCTCCCTCTGCTGGTCACTTTGGGGCAGTGCAGTATACATATATACAGCCTCCTCATCCTCCGCTCTCTGTCTCCATCTGCTGGTCACTCTGGGGCAGAGCAGTATACATATATACAGCCTCCTCGTCCTCCGCTCTCTGTCTCGCTCTGCAGGTCACTCTGGGGCAGTGCAGTATACATATATACAGCCTCCTCGTCCTCCGCTCTCTGTCTCCCTCTGCCGGTCACTCTGGGGCAGTGCAGTATACATATATATACAGCCTCCTCGTCCTCCACTCTGTCTCCCTCTGCCGGTCACTCTGGGGCAGTGCAGTATACATATATATACAGCCTCCTCGTCCTCCGCTCTCTGTCTCCCTCTGCCGGTCACTCTGGGGTAGTGCAGTATACATATATACAGCCTCCTCGTCCTCTGCTCTCTGTCTCCCTCTGCCGGTCACTCTGGGGCAGTGCAGTATACATATATACAGCCTCCTCGTCCTCCGCTCTCTGTCTCCCTCTGCTGGTCACTCTGGGGTAGTGCAGTATACATATATACAGCCTCCTCGTCCTCCGCTCTCTGTCTCCCTCTGCTGGTCACTCTTGGGTAGTGCAGTGTACATATATACAGCCTCCTCGTCCTCCGCTCTCTGTCTCCCTCTGCCGGTCACTCTGGGGTAGTGCAGTATACATATATACAGCCTCCTCGTCCTCCGCTCTCTGTCTCCCTCTGCTGGTCACTCTGGGGTAGTGCAGTATACATATATACAGCCTCCTCGTCCTCCGTTCTCTGTCACCCTCTGCTGGTCACTCTGGGGTAGTGCAGTATACATATATACAGCCTCCTCGTCCTCCGCTCTCTGTCTCCCTCTGCCGGTCACTCTGGGGTAGTGCAGTATACATATATACAGCCTCCTCGTCCTCCGCTCTCTGTCTCCCTCTGCCGGTCACTCTGGGGCAGTGCAGTATACATATATACAGCCTCCTCGTCCTCCGCTCTCTGTCTCCCTCTGCTGGTCACTCTGGGGTAGTGCAGTATACATATATACTGCCTCCTCGTCCTCCGCTCTCTGCCTCCCTCTGCTGGTCACTCTGGGGTAGTGCAGTATACATATATACAGCCTCCTCGTCCTCCGCTCTCTGTCTCCCTCTGCTGGTCACTCTGGGGTAGTGCAGTATACATATATACTGCCTCCTCGTCCTTCGCTCTCTGTCTCCCTCTGCTGGTCACTCTGAGGTAGTGCAGTATACATATTTACAGCCTCCTCGTCCTCCGCTCTCTGTCTCCCTCTGCCGGTCACTCTGGGGCAGTGCAGTATACATATATACAGCCTCCTCGTTCTCTGCTCTCTGTCTCCCTCTGCCGGTTACTCTGGGGTTGTGCAGTATACATATATACAGCCTCCTCGTCCTCCGCTCTCTGTCTCCCTCTGCCGGTCACTCTGGGGCAGTGCAGTATACATATATACAGCCTCCTCGTCCTCCGCTCTCTGTCTCTTTCTGCTGGTCACTCTGGGGCAGTGCTGTATACATATATACAGCCTCCTCGTCCTCCGCTCTCTGTCTCCCTCTGCCGGTCAATCTGGGGTAGTGCAGTATACATATATACAGCCTCCTCGTCCTCCGCTCTCTGTCTCCCTCTGCCGGTCAATCTGGGGTAGTGCAGTATACATATATACAGCCTCCTCGTCCTCCGCTCTCTGTCTCCCTCTGCTGGTCACTCTGGGGTAGTGCAGTATACATATATACAGCCTCCTCGTCCTCCGCTCTCTGTCTCCCTCTGCCGGTCACGCTGGGGTAGTGCAGTATACATATATACAGCCCTCTCGTCCTCCGCTCTCTGTCTCCCTCTGCCGGTCACTCTGGGGTAGTGCAGTATACATATATACAGCCTCCTCGTCCTCCGCTCTGTCGCACTCTGCTGGTCACTCTGGGGCAGTGCAGTATACATATATACCGCCTCCTCGTCCTCCGCTCTCTGTCTCCCTCTGCCGGTCACGCTGGGGTAGTGCAGTATACATATATACAGCCTCCTCGTCCTCCGCTCTCTGTCTCCCTCTGCCGGTTACTCTGGGGTAGTGCAGTATACATATATACAGCCTCCTCGTCCTCCGCTCTCTGTCTCCCTCTGCCGGTCACTCTGGGGTAGTGCAGTATACATATATACAGCCTCCTCGTCCTCCGCTCTCTGTCTCCCTCTGCTGGTCACTCTGGGGTAGTGCAGTATACATATATACAGCCTCCTCGTCCTCCGCTCTCTGTCTCCCTCTGCCGGTTACTCTGGGGTAGTGCAGTATACATATATACAGCCTCCTCGTCCTCTGCTCTTTGTCTCCCTCTGCCGGTCACTCTGGGGTAGTGCAGAATACATATATACAGCCTCCTCGTCCTCCGCTCTCTGTCGCACTCTGCTGGTCACTCTGGGGCAGTGCAGTATACATATATACAGCCTCCTCGTCCTTCGCTCTCTGTCTCCCTCTGCTGGTCACTCTGGGGTAGTGCAGTATACATATATACAGCCTCCTCGTCCTCCGCTCTCTGTCTCCCTCTGCTGGTCACTCTGGGGCAGTGCAGTATACATATATACAGCCTCCTCGTCCTCCGCTCTCTGTCTCCCTCTGCTGGTCACTCTGGGGTAGTGCAGTATACATATATACAGCCTCCTCGTCCTCCTCCGCTTTCTGTCTCCCTCTGCTGGTCACTCTGGGGCAGTGCAGTATACATATATACAGCCTCCTCGTCCTCCGCTTTCTGTCTCCCTCTGCCGGTCACTCTGGGGTAGTGCAGTATACATATATACAGCCTCCTCGTCCTCCGCTCTCTGTCTCCCTCTGCCGGTCACTCTGGGGTAGTGCAGTATACATATATACAGCCTCCTCATCCTTTGCTCTCTGTCTCCCTCTGCTGGTCACTCTGGGGCAGTGCAGTATACATATATACAGCCTCCTCGTCCTCTGCTCTCTGTCTCCCTCTGCCGGTCACTCTGGGGTAATGCAGTATACATATATACAACCTCCTCGTCTTCCGCTCTCTGTCTCCCTCTGCCGGTCACTCTGGGGTAATGCAGTATACATATATACAGCCTCCTCGTCCTCCGCTCTCTGTCTCCCTCTGCTGGTCACTCTGGGGTAGTGCAGTATACATATATACAGCCTCCTCGTCCTCCGCTCTCTGTCTCCCTCTGCTGGTCACTCTGGGGCAGTGCAGTATACATATATACAGCCTCCTCGTCCTCAGCTCTCTGTCTCCCTCTGCTGGTCACTCTGGGGCAGTGCAGTATACATATATACAGCCTCCTCGTCCTCCGCTCTCTGTCTACATCTGCCGGTTACTCTGGGGTACTGCAGTATACATATATACAGCCTCCTCATCCTCCGCTCTCTGTCTCCCTCTGCTGGTCACTCTGGGGCAGTGCAGTATACATATATACAGCCTCCTCGTCCTCCGCTCTCTGTCTACATCTGCCGGTTACTCTGGGGTACTGCAGTATACATATATACAGCCTCCTCGTCCTCCGCTCTCTGTCTCCCTCTGCTGGTCACTCTGGGGTAGTGCAGTATACATATATACAGCCTCCTCGTCCTCCGCTCTCTGTCTCCCTCTACCGGTCACTCTGGTGTAGTGCAGTATACATATATACAGCCTCCTCGTCCTCCGCTCTCTGTCTCCCTCTGCTGGTCACTCTGGGGTAGTGCAGTATACATATATACAGCCTCCTCGTCCTCCGCTCTCTGTCTCCCTCTACCGGTCACTCTGGGGCAGTGCAGTATACATATATACAGCCTCCTCGTCCTCCGCTCTCTGTCTCCTTCTGCTGGTTACTCTGGGGCAGTGCAGTATACATATATACAGCCTCCTCGTCCTCCGCTCTCTGTCTCCATCTGCCGGTCACTCTGGGGCAGTGCAGTATACATATATACAGCCTCCTCGTCCTCCGCTCTCTGTCTCCCTCTGCCGGTCACTCTGGGGTAGTGCAGTATACATATATACAGCCTCCTCGTCCTCCGCTCTCTGTCTCCCTCTGCTGGTCACTCTGGGGCAGTGCAGTATACATATATACAGCCTCCTCGTCCTCTGCTCTTTGTCTCCTTCTGCAGGTCAGTCTGGGGCAGCGCAGTATACATATATACAGCCTCCTCGTCCTCCGCTCTCTGTCTCCCTCTGCTGGTCACTCTGGGGCAGTGCAGTATACATATATACAGCCTCCTCGTCCTCCGCTCTCTGTCTCCCTCTGCTGGTCACTCTGGTGTAGTGCAGTATACATATATACAGCCTCCTCGTCCTCTGCTCTCTGTCTTCCTCTGCCGGTCACTCTGGGGCAGTGCAGTATACATATATACAGCCTCCTCGTCCTCCGCTCTCTGTCTCCCTCTGCTGGTCACTCTGGGGCAGTGCAGTATACATATATACAGCCTCCTCGTCCTCCGCTCTCTGTCTCCCTCTGCTGGTCACTCTGGGGCAGTGCAGTATACATATATACAGCCTCCTCGTCCTCCGCTCTCTGTCTCCCTCTGCCGGTCACTCTGGGGCAGTGCAGTATACATATATACAGCCTCCTCGTCCTCCACTCTCTGTCTCCCTCTGCTGGTCACTCTGGGGTAGTGCAGTATACATATATACAGCCTCCTCGTCCTCCGCTCTCTGTCTCCCTCTGCCGGTCACTCTGGGGCAGTGCAGTATACATATATACAGCCTCCTCGTCCTCCGCTCTCTGTCTCCCTCTGCCGGTCACTCTGGGGCAGTGCAGTATACATATATACAGCCTCCTCGTCCTCCACTCTCTGTCTCCCTCTGCTGGTCACTCTGGGGTAGTGCAGTATACATATATACAGCCTCCTCGTCCTCCGCTCTCTGTCTCCCTCTGCCGGTCACTCTGGGGCAGTGCAGTATACATATATACAGCCTCCTCGTCCTCCGCTCTCTGTCTCCCTCTGCTGGTCACTCTGGGGTAGTGCGGTATACATATATACAGCCTCCTCGTCCTCCGCTCTCTGTCTCCCTCTGCCGGTCACTCTGGGGTAGTGCAGTATACATATATACAGCCTCCTCGTCCTCTGCTCTCTGTCTCCCTCTCCCGGTCACTCTGGGGCAGTGCAGTATACATATATACAGCCTCCTCGTCCTCCGCTCTCTGTCTCCCTCTGCTGGTCACTCTGGTGTAGTGCAGTATACATATATACAGCCTCCTCGTCCTCTGCTCTCTGTCTCCCTCTGCCGGTCACTCTGGGGTAGTGCAGTATACATATATACAGCCTCCTCGTCCTCCGCTCTCTGTCTCCCTCTGCCGGTCACTCTGGGGTAGTGCAGTATACATATATACAGCCTCCTCGTCCTCCGCTCTCTGTCTCCCTCTGCTGGTCACTCTGGGGCAGTGCAGAATACATATATACAGCCTCCTCGTCCTCCGCTCTCTGTCTCCCTCTGCCGGTCACTCTGGGGTAGTGCAGTATACATATATACAGCCTCCTCGTCCTCCGCTCTCTGTCTCCCTCTGCTGGTCACTCTGGTGTAGTGCAGTATACATATATACAGCCTCCTCGTCCTCTGCTCTCTGTCTCCCTCTGCCGGTCACTCTGGGGTAGTGCAGTATACATATATACAGCCTCCTCGTCCTCCGCTCTCTGTCTCCCTCTGCCGGTCACTCTGGGGTAGTGCAGTATACATATATACACCCTCCTCGTCCTCTGCTCTCTGTCTCCCTCTGCCGGTCACTCTGGGGCAGTGCAGTTTACATATATACAGCCTCCTCGTCCTCTGCTCTCTGTCTCCCTCTGCCGGTCACTCTGGGGTAGTGCAGTATACATATATACAGCCTCCTCGTCCTCTGCTCTCTGTCTCTCTCTGCTGGTCACTCTGGGGTAGTGCAGTATACATATATACAGCCTCCTCGTCCTCCGGTCTCTGTCTCCTCTGCTGGTCACTCTGGGGTAGTGCAGTATACATATATACAGCCTCCTCGTCCTCTGCTCTCTGTCTCCCTCTGCTGGTCACTCTGGTGTAGTGCAGTATACATATATACAGCCTCCTCATTCTCCGCTCTCTGTCTCCCTCTGCCGGTCACTCTGGGGTAGTGCAGTATACATATATACAGCCTCCTCGTCCTCCGCTCTCTGTCTCCCTCTGTTGGTCACTCTGGGGTAGTGCAGTATACATATATACAGCCTCCTCGTCCTCTGCTTTCTGTCTCCCTCTGCCGGTCACTCTGGGGTAGTGCAGTATACATATATACAGCCTCCTCGTCCTCTGCTCTCTGTCTCCCTCTGCCGGTCACTCTGGGGTAGTGCAGTATACATATATACAGCCTCCTCGTCCTCCGCTCTCTGTCTCCCTCTGCTGGTCACTCTGGGGCAGTGCAGTATACATATATACAGCCTCCTCGTCCTCTGCTCTCTGTCTCCCTCTGCTGGTCACTCTGGGGCAGTGCAGTATACATATATACAGCCTCCTCGTCCTCCTCTCTCTGTCTCCCTCTGCTGGTCACTCTGGGGCAGTGCAGTATACATATATACAGACTGCTCGTCCTCCGCTCTCTGTCTCCCTCTGCCGGTCACTCTGGGGCAGTGCAGTATACATATATACAGCCTCCTCGTCCTCCGCTCTCTGTCTCCCTCTGCTGGTCACTCTGGGGTAGTGCAGTATACATATATACAGCCTCCTCGTCCTCTGCTCTCTGTCTCCCTCTGCTGGTCACTCTGGGGTAGTGCAGTATACATATATACAGCCTCCTCGTCCTCTGCTCTCTGTCTCCCTCTGCTGGTCACTCTGGGGTAGTGCAGTATACATATATACAGCCTCCTCGTCCTCCGCTCTCTGTCTCCCTCTGCTGGTCACTCTGGGTAGTGCAGTATACATATATACAGCCTCCTCGTCCTCCGCTCTCTGTCTCCCTCTGCTGGTCACTCTGGGGTAGTGCAGTATACATATATACAGCCTCCTCGTCCTCCGCTCTCTGTCTCCCTCTGCTGGTCACCCTGGGGTAGTGCAGTATACATATATACAGCCTCCTCGTCCTCCGCTCTCTGTCTCCCTCTGCCGGTTACTCTGGGGTACTGCAGTATACATATATACAGCCTCCTCGTCCTCCGCTCTCTGTCTCCCTCTGCTGGTCACTCTGGGGTAGTGCAGTATACATATATACAGCCTCCTCGTCCTCCGCTCTCTGTCTCCCTCTACCGGTCACTCTGGTGTAGTGCAGTATACATATATACAGCCTCCTCGTCCTCCGCTCTCTGTCTCCCTCTGCTGGTCACTCTGGGGCAGTGCAGTATACATATATACAGCCTCCTCGTCCTCCGCTCTCTGTCTCCTTCTGCTGGTTACTCTGGGGCAGTGCAGTATACATATATACAGCCTCCTCGTCCTCCGCTCTCTGTCTCCATCTGCCGGTCACTCTGGGGCAGTGCAGTATACATATATACAGCCTCCTCGTCCTCCGCTCTCTGTCTCCCTCTGCCGGTCACTCTGGGGTAGTGCAGTATACATATATACAGCCTCCTCGTCCTCCGCTCTCTGTCTCCCTCTGCTGGTCACTCTGGTGTAGTGGAGTATACATATATACAGCCTCCTCGTCCTCTGCTCTTTGTCTCCTTCTGCAGGTCAGTCTGGGGCAGCGCAGTATACATATATACAGCCTCCTCGTCCTCCGCTCTCTGTCTCCCTCTGCTGGTCACTCTGGGGCAGTGCAGTATACATATATACAGCCTCCTCGTCCTCCGCTCTCTGTCTCCCTCTGCTGGTCACTCTGGTGTAGTGCAGTATACATATATACAGCCTCCTCGTCCTCTGCTCTCTGTCTTCCTCTGCCGGTCACTCTGGGGCAGTGCAGTATACATATATACAGCCTCCTCGTCCTCCGCTCTCTGTCTCCCTCTGCTGGTCACTCTGGTGTAGTGCAGTATACATATATACAGCCTCCTCGTCCTCTGCTCTCTGTCTTCCTCTGCCGGTCACTCTGGGGCAGTGCAGTATACATATATACAGCCTCCTCGTCCTCCGCTCTCTGTCTCCCTCTGCCGGTCACTCTGGGGTAGTGCAGTATACATATATACAGCCTCCTCGTCCTCCGCTCTCTGTCTCCCTCTGCTGGTCACTCTGGGGCAGTGCAGTATACATATATACAGCCTCCTCGTCCTCCGCTCTCTGTCTCCCTCTGCTGGTCACTCTGGGGCAGTGCAGTATACATATATACAGCCTCCTCGTCCTCCGCTCTCTGTCTCCCTCTGCCGGTCACTCTGGGGCAGTGCAGTATACATATATACAGCCTCCTCGTCCTCCACTCTCTGTCTCCCTCTGCTGGTCACTCTGGGGTAGTGCAGTATACATATATACAGCCTCCTCGTCCTCCGCTCTCTGTCTCCCTCTGCCGGTCACTCTGGGGCAGTGCAGTATACATATATACAGCCTCCTCGTCCTCCGCTCTCTGTCTCCCTCTGCTGGTCACTCTGGGGTAGTGCGGTATACATATATACAGCCTCCTCGTCCTCCGCTCTCTGTCTTCCCTCTGCCGGTCACTCTGGGGCAGTGCAGTATACATATATACAGGCTCCTCGTCCTCTGCTCTCTGTCTCCCTCTGCCGGTCACTCTGGGGCAGTGCAGTATACATATATACAGCCTCCTCGTCCTCCGCTCTCTGTCTCCCTCTGCTGGTCACTCTGGTGTAGTGCAGTATACATATATACAGCCTCCTCGTCCTCTGCTCTCTGTCTCCCTCTGCCGGTCACTCTGGGGTAGTGCAGTATACATATATACAGCCTCCTCGTCCTCCGCTCTCTGTCTCCCTCTGCCGGTCACTCTGGGGTAGTGCAGTATACATATATACAGCCTCCTCGTCCTCCGCTCTCTGTCTCCCTCTGCTGGTCACTCTGGGGCAGTGCAGAATACATATATACAGCCTCCTCGTCCTCCGCTCTCTGTCTCCCTCTGCCGGTCACTCTGGGGTAGTGCAGTATACATATATACAGCCTCCTCGTCCTCCGCTCTCTGTCTCCCTCTGCTGGTCACTCTGGTGTAGTGCAGTATACATATATACAGCCTCCTCGTCCTCTGCTCTCTGTCTCCCTCTGCCGGTCACTCTGGGGTAGTGCAGTATACATATATACAGCCTCCTCGTCCTCCGCTCTCTGTCTCCCTCTGCCGGTCACTCTGGGGTAGTGCAGTATACATATATACACCCTCCTCGTCCTCTGCTCTCTGTCTCCCTCTGCCGGTCACTCTGGGGCAGTGCAGTTTACATATATACAGCCTCCTCGTCCTCTGCTCTCTGTCTCCCTCTGCCGGTCACTCTGGGGGTAGTGCAGTATACATATATACAGCCTCCTCGTCCTCTGCTCTCTGTCTCCCTCTGCTGGTCACTCTGGGGTAGTGCAGTATACATATATACAGCCTCCTCGTCCTCTGCTCTCTGTCTCCCTCTGCTGGTCACTCTGGGTAGTGCAGTATACATATATACAGCCTCCTCGTCCTCCGGTCTCTGTCTCCTCTGCTGGTCACTCTCGGGTAGTGCAGTATACATATATACAGCCTCCTCATTCTCCGCTCTCTGTCTCCCTCTTCCGGTCACTCTGGGGTAGTGCAGTATACATATATACAGCCTCCTCGTCCTCCGCTCTCTGTCTCCCTCTGCCGGTCACTCTGGGGCAGTGCAGTATACATATATACAGCCTCCTCGTCCTCCGCTCTCTGTCTCCCTCTGTTGGTCACTCTGGGGTAGTGCAGTATACATATATACAGCCTCCTCGTCCTCTGCTTTCTGTCTCCCTCTGCCGGTCACTCTGGGGTAGTGCAGTATACATATATACAGCCTCCTCGTCCTCTGCTCTCTGTCTCCCTCTGCCGGTCACTCTGGGGTAGTGCAGTATACATATATACAGCCTCCTCGTCCTCCGCTCTCTGTCTCCCTCTGCTGGTCACTCTGGGGTAGTGCAGTATACATATATACAGCCTCCTCGTCCTCTGCTCTCTGTCTCCCTCTGCTGGTCACTCTGGGGCAGTGCAGTATACATATATACAGCCTCCTCGTCCTCCTCTCTCTGTCTCCCTCTGCTGGTCACTCTGGGGCAGTGCAGTATACATATATACAGCCTCTCGTCCTCCGCTCTCTGTCTCCCTCTGCTGGTCACTCTGGGGTAGTGCAGTATACATATATACAGCCCTCCTCGTCCTCTGCTCTCTGTCTCCCTCTGCTGGTCACTCTGGGGTAGTGCAGTATACATATATACAGCCTCCTCGTCCTCTGCTCTCTGTCTCCCTCTGCTGGTCACTCTGGGGTAGTGCAGTATACATATATACAGCCTCCTCGTCCTCCGCTCTCTGTCTCCCTCTGCTGGTCACTCTGGGGGTAGTGCAGTATACATATATACAGCCTCCTCGTCCTCCGCTCTCTGTCTCCCTCTGCTGGTCACTCTGGGGTAGTGCAGTATACATATATACAGCCTCCTCGTCCTCCGCTCTCTGTCTCCCTCTGCTGGTCACTCTGGGGTAGTGCAGTATACATATATACAGCCTCCTCGTCCTCCGCTCTCTGTCTCCCTCTGCTGGTCACTCTGGGGTAGTGCAGTATACATATATACAGCCTCCTCGTCCTCCGCTCTCTGTCTCCCTCTGCTGGTCACTCTGGGGTAGTGCAGTATACATATATACAGCCTCCTCGTCCTCCGCTCTCTGTCTCCCTCTGCCGGTCACTCTGGGGTAGTGCAGTATACATATATACAGCCTCCTCGTCCTCCGCTCTCTGTCTCCCTCTGCTGGTCACTCTGGGGTAATGCAGTATACATATATACAGCCTCCTCGTCCTCCGCTCTCTGTCTCGCTCTGCTGGTCACTCTGGGGTAGTGTAGTATACATATATACAGCCTCCTCGTCCTCCGCTGTCTGTCTCCCTCTGCTGGTCACTCTGGGGTAGTGCAGTATACATATATAAAGCCTCCTCGTCCCTCCGCTCTCTGTCTCCCTCTGCTGGTCACTCTGGGGTAGTGCAGTATACATATATACAGGCTCCTCGTCCTCCGCTCTCTGTCCTCCCTCTGCCGGTCACTCTGGGGCAGTGCAGTATACCTATACAGCCTCCTCGTCCTCCGCTCTCTGTCTCCCTCTGCTGGTCACTCTGGGGTAGTGCAGTATACATATATACAGCCTCCTCGTCCTCCGCTCTCTGTCTCCCTCTGCCGGTCACTCTGGGGCAGTGCAGTATACATATATACAGCCTCCTCGTCCTCCGCTGTCTGTCTCCCTCTGCTGGTCACTCTGGGGTAGTGCAGTATACATATATACAGCCTCCTCGTCCTCTGCTCTCTGTCTCCCTCTGCCGGTCACTCTGGGGCAGTGCAGTATACATATATACAGCCTCCTCGTCCTCTGCTCTCTGTCTCCCTCTGCCGGTCACTCTGGGGCAGTGCAGTATACATATATACAACCTCCTCGTCCTCCGCTCTCTGTCTCCTCTGCCGGTCTCTCTGGGGTAGTGCAGTATACATATATACAGCCTCCTCGTCCTCTGCTCTCTGTCTCCCTCTGCCGGTCACTCTGGGGTAGTGCAGTATACATATATACAGCCTCTTCGTTCTCTGCTCTCTGTCTCCCTCTGCTGGTAACTCTGGTGTAGTGCAGTATACATATATACAGCCTCCTCGTCCTCCGCTGTCTGTCTCCCTCTGCTGGTCACTCTGGGGTAGTGCAGTATACATATATACAGCCTCCTCGTCCTCTGCTCTCTGTCTCCCTCTGCCGGTCTCTCTGGGGTAGTGCAGTATACATATATACAGCCTCCTCGTCCTCTGCTCTCTGTCTCCCTCTGCTGGTCACTCTGGGGTAGTGCAGTATTCATATATAAAGCCTCCTCGTTCTCCGCTCTCTGTCTCCCTCTGCTGGTCACTCTGGGGTAATGCAGTATACATATATACAGCCTCCTCGTCCTCTGCTCTCTGTCTCCCTCTGCCGGTCACTCTGGGGTAGTGCAGTATACATATATACAGCCTCCTCGTCCTCCGCTCTCTGTCTCCCTCTGCCGGTCACTCTGGGGTAGTGCAGTATACATATATACAACCTCCTCGTCTTCCGCTCTCTGTCTCCCTCTGCCGGTCACTCTGGGGTAGTGCAGTATTCATATATACAGCCTCCTCGTCCTCCGCTCTCTGTCTCCCTCTGCCGGTCACTCTGGGGTAATGCAGTATACATATATACAGCCTCCTCGTCCTCCGCTCTCTGTCTACCTCTGCCGGTCACTCTGGGGTAGTGCAGTATTCATATATACAGCCTCCTCGTCCTCCGCTCTCTGTCTCCCTCTGCCGGTCACTCTGGGGTAGTGCAGTATACATATATACAGCCTCCTCGTCCTCCGCTCTCTGTCTCCCTCTGCCGGTCACTCTGGGGTAATGCAGTATACATATATACAGCCTCCTCGTCCTCCGCTCTCTGTCTACCTCTGCCGGTCACTCTGGGGCAGTGCAGTATACATATATACAGCCTCCTCGTCCTCTGCTCTCTGTCTCCCTCTGCTGGTCACTCTGGGGTAGTGCAGTATACATATATACAGCCTCCTCGTCCTCCGCTCTCTGTCTCCCTCTGCTGGTCACTCTGGGGTAATGCAGTATACATATATACAGCCTCCTCGTCCTCCGCTCTCTGTCTCCCTCTGCCGGTCACTCTGGGGCAGTGCAGTATACATATATACAGCCTCCTCGTCCTCCGCTCTCTGTCTCCCTCTGCCGGTCACTCTGGGGTAGTGCAGTATACATATATACAGCCTCCTCGTCCTCCGCTCTCTGTCTCCCTCTGCTGGTCACTCTGGGGCAGTGCAGAATACATATATACAGCCTCCTCGTCCTCTGCTCTCTGTCTCCCTCTGCTGGTCACTCTGGGGTAGTGCAGTATACATATATACAGCCTCCTCGTCCTCCGCTTTCTGTCTCCTCTGCTGGTCACTCTGGGGCAGTGCAGTGTACATATATACAGCCTCCCCGTCCTCCGCTCTCTGTCTCCCTCTGCCGGTCACTCTGGGGTAGTGCAGTATACATATATACAGCCTCCTCGTCCTCCGCTCTCTGTCTCCCTCTGCTGGTCATTCTGGGGTAGTGCAGTATACATATATACAGCCTCCTCGTCCTCTGCTCTCTGTCTCCCTCTGCCGGTCACTCTGGGGCAGTGCAGTATACATATATACAGCCTCCTCGTCCTCCGCTCTCTGTCTCCCTCTGCTGGTAACTCTGGGGTAGTGCAGTATACATATATACAGCCTCCTCGTCCTCCGCTCTCTGTCTCCCTCTGCAGGTCACTCTGGGGTAGTGCAGTATACATATATACAGCCTCCTCGTCCTCCGCTCTCTGTCTCCCTCTGCTGGTCACTCTGGGGCAGTGCAGTATACATATATACAGCCTCCTCGTCCTCCGCTCTCTGTCTCCCTCTGCTGGTCACTTTGGGGCAGTGCAGTATACATATATACAGCCTCCTCATCCTCCGCTCTCTGTCTCCATCTGCTGGTCACTCTGGGGCAGAGCAGTATACATATATACAGCCTCCTCGTCCTCCGCTCTCTGTCTCGCTCTGCAGGTCACTCTGGGGCAGTGCAGTATACATATATACAGCCTCCTCGTCCTCCGCTCTCTGTCTCCCTCTGCCGGTCACTCTGGGGCAGTGCAGTATACATATATATACAGCCTCCTCGTCCTCCACTCTGTCTCCCTCTGCCGGTCACTCTGGGGCAGTGCAGTATACATATATATACAGCCTCCTCGTCCTCCGCTCTCTGTCTCCCTCTGCCGGTCACTCTGGGGTAGTGCAGTATACATATATACAGCCTCCTCGTCCTCTGCTCTCTGTCTCCCTCTGCCGGTCACTCTGGGGCAGTGCAGTATACATATATACAGCCTCCTCGTCCTCCGCTCTCTGTCTCCCTCTGCTGGTCACTCTGGGGTAGTGCAGTATACATATATACAGCCTCCTCGTCCTCCGCTCTCTGTCTCCCTCTGCTGGTCACTCTTGGGTAGTGCAGTGTACATATATACAGCCTCCTCGTCCTCCGCTCTCTGTCTCCCTCTGCCGGTCACTCTGGGGTAGTGCAGTATACATATATACAGCCTCCTCGTCCTCCGCTCTCTGTCTCCCTCTGCTGGTCACTCTGGGGTAGTGCAGTATACATATATACAGCCTCCTCGTCCTCCGTTCTCTGTCACCCTCTGCTGGTCACTCTGGGGTAGTGCAGTATACATATATACAGCCTCCTCGTCCTCCGCTCTCTGTCTCCCTCTGCCGGTCACTCTGGGGTAGTGCAGTATACATATATACAGCCTCCTCGTCCTCCGCTCTCTGTCTCCCTCTGCCGGTCACTCTGGGGCAGTGCAGTATACATATATACAGCCTCCTCGTCCTCCGCTCTCTGTCTCCCTCTGCTGGTCACTCTGGGGTAGTGCAGTATACATATATACTGCCTCCTCGTCCTCCGCTCTCTGCCTCCCTCTGCTGGTCACTCTGGGGTAGTGCAGTATACATATATACAGCCTCCTCGTCCTCCGCTCTCTGTCTCCCTCTGCTGGTCACTCTGGGGTAGTGCAGTATACATATATACTGCCTCCTCGTCCTTCGCTCTCTGTCTCCCTCTGCTGGTCACTCTGAGGTAGTGCAGTATACATATTTACAGCCTCCTCGTCCTCCGCTCTCTGTCTCCCTCTGCCGGTCACTCTGGGGCAGTGCAGTATACATATATACAGCCTCATCGTTCTCTGCTCTCTGTCTCCCTCTGCCGGTTACTCTGGGGTTGTGCAGTATACATATATACAGCCTCCTCGTCCTCCGCTCTCTGTCTCCCTCTGCCGGTCACTCTGGGGCAGTGCAGTATACATATATACAGCCTCCTCGTCCTCCGCTCTCTGTCTCCCTCTGCCGGTCACTCTGGGGCAGTGCAGTATACATATATACAGCCTCCTCGTCCTCCGCTCTCTGTCTCTTTCTGCTGGTCACTCTGGGGCAGTGCTGTATACATATATACAGCCTCCTCGTCCTCCGCTCTCTGTCTCCCTCTGCCGGTCAATCTGGGGTAGTGCAGTATACATATATACAGCCTCCTCGTCCTCCGCTCTCTGTCTCCCTCTGCCGGTCAATCTGGGGTAGTGCAGTATACATATATACAGCCTCCTCGTCCTCCGCTCTCTGTCTCCCTCTGCTGGTCACTCTGGGGTAGTGCAGTATACATATATACAGCCTCCTCGTCCTCCGCTCTCTGTCTCCCTCTGCCGGTCACGCTGGGGTAGTGCAGTATACATATATACAGCCCTCTCGTCCTCCGCTCTCTGTCTCCCTCTGCCGGTCACTCTGGGGTAGTGCAGTATACATATATACAGCCTCCTCGTCCTCCGCTCTGTCGCACTCTGCTGGTCACTCTGGGGCAGTGCAGTATACATATATACCGCCTCCTCGTCCTCCGCTCTCTGTCTCCCTCTGCCGGTCACGCTGGGGTAGTGCAGTATACATATATACAGCCTCCTCGTCCTCCGCTCTCTGTCTCCCTCTGCCGGTTACTCTGGGGTAGTGCAGTATACATATATACAGCCTCCTCGTCCTCCGCTCTCTGTCTCCCTCTGCCGGTCACTCTGGGGTAGTGCAGTATACATATATACAGCCTCCTCGTCCTCCGCTCTCTGTCTCCCTCTGCTGGTCACTCTGGGGTAGTGCAGTATACATATATACAGCCTCCTCGTCCTCCGCTCTCTGTCTCCCTCTGCCGGTTACTCTGGGGTAGTGCAGTATACATATATACAGCCTCCTCGTCCTCTGCTCTTTGTCTCCCTCTGCCGGTCACTCTGGGGTAGTGCAGAATACATATATACAGCCTCCTCGTCCTCCGCTCTCTGTCGCACTCTGCTGGTCACTCTGGGGCAGTGCAGTATACATATATACAGCCTCCTCGTCCTTCGCTCTCTGTCTCCCTCTGCTGGTCACTCTGGGGTAGTGCAGTATACATATATACAGCCTCCTCGTCCTCCGCTCTCTGTCTCCCTCTGCTGGTCACTCTGGGGCAGTGCAGTATACATATATACAGCCTCCTCGTCCTCCGCTCTCTGTCTCCCTCTGCTGGTCACTCTGGGGTAGTGCAGTATACATATATACAGCCTCCTCGTCCTCCTCCGCTTTCTGTCTCCCTCTGCTGGTCACTCTGGGGCAGTGCAGTATACATATATACAGCCTCCTCGTCCTCCGCTTTCTGTCTCCCTCTGCCGGTCACTCTGGGGTAGTGCAGTATACATATATACAGCCTCCTCGTCCTCCGCTCTCTGTCTCCCTCTGCTGGTCACTCTGGGGTAGTGCAGTATACATATATACAGCCTCCTCATCCTTTGCTCTCTGTCTCCCTCTGCTGGTCACTCTGGGGTAGTGCAGTATACATATATACAGCCTCCTCGTCCTCCGCTCTCTGTCTCCCTCTGCTGGTCACTCTGGGGTAGTGCAGTATACATATATACAGCCTCCTCGTCCTCCGCTCTCTGTCTCCCTCTGCTGGTCACTCTGGGGCAGTGCAGTATACATATATACAGCCTCCTCGTCCTCCGCTCTCTGTCTCCCTCTGCTGGTCACTCTGGGGTAGTGCAGTATACATATATACAGCCTCCTCGTCCTCCGCTCTCTGTCTCCCTCTGCCGGTCACTCTGGGGTAGTGCAGTATACATATATACAGCCTCCTCGTCCTCCGCTCTCTGTCTCCCTCTGCCGGTCACTCTGGGGTAATGCAGTATACATATATACAACCTCCTCGTCTTCCGCTCTCTGTCTCCCTCTGCCGGTCACTCTGGGGTAATGCAGTATACATATATACAGCCTCCTCGTCCTCCGCTCTCTGTCTCCCTCTGCTGGTCACTCTGGGGTAGTGCAGTATACATATATACAGCCTCCTCGTCCTCCGCTCTCTGTCTCCCTCTGCTGGTCACTCTGGGGCAGTGCAGTATACATATATACAGCCTCCTCGTCCTCAGCTCTCTGTCTCCCTCTGCTGGTCACTCTGGGGCAGTGCAGTATACATATATACAGCCTCCTCGTCCTCAGCTCTCTGTCTCCCTCTGCTGGTCACTCTGGGGTAGTGCAGTATACATATATACAGCCTCCTCATCCTCCGCTCTCTGTCTCCCTCTGCTGGTCACTCTGGGGCAGTGCAGTATACATATATACAGCCTCCTCGTCCTCCGCTCTCTGTCTACATCTGCCGGTTACTCTGGGGTACTGCAGTATACATATATACAGCCTCCTCGTCCTCCGCTCTCTGTCTCCCTCTGCTGGTCACTCTGGGGTAGTGCAGTATACATATATACAGCCTCCTCGTCCTCCGCTCTCTGTCTCCCTCTACCGGTCACTCTGGTGTAGTGCAGTATACATATATACAGCCTCCTCGTCCTCCGCTCTCTGTCTCCCTCTGCTGGTCACTCTGGGGTAGTGCAGTATACATATATACAGCCTCCTCGTCCTCCGCTCTCTGTCTCCCTCTACCGGTCACTCTGGGGCAGTGCAGTATACATATATACAGCCTCCTCGTCCTCCGCTCTCTGTCTCCTTCTGCTGGTTACTCTGGGGCAGTGCAGTATACATATATACAGCCTCCTCGTCCTCCGCTCTCTGTCTCCATCTGCCGGTCACTCTGGGGCAGTGCAGTATACATATATACAGCCTCCTCGTCCTCCGCTCTCTGTCTCCCTCTGCCGGTCACTCTGGGGTAGTGCAGTATACATATATACAGCCTCCTCGTCCTCCGCTCTCTGTCTCCCTCTGCTGGTCACTCTGGGGCAGTGCAGTATACATATATACAGCCTCCTCGTCCTCCGCTCTCTGTCTCCCTCTGCTGGTCACTCTGGTGTAGTGCAGTATACATATATACAGCCTCCTCGTCCTCTGCTCTCTGTCTTCCTCTGCCGGTCACTCTGGGGCAGTGCAGTATACATATATACAGCCTCCTCGTCCTCCGCTCTCTGTCTCCCTCTGCTGGTCACTCTGGGGCAGTGCAGTATACATATATACAGCCTCCTCGTCCTCCGCTCTCTGTCTCCCTCTGCTGGTCACTCTGGGGCAGTGCAGTATACATATATACAGCCTCCTCGTCCTCCGCTCTCTGTCTCCCTCTGCCGGTCACTCTGGGGCAGTGCAGTATACATATATACAGCCTCCTCGTCCTCCACTCTCTGTCTCCCTCTGCTGGTCACTCTGGGGTAGTGCAGTATACATATATACAGCCTCCTCGTCCTCCGCTCTCTGTCTCCCTCTGCCGGTCACTCTGGGGCAGTGCAGTATACATATATACAGCCTCCTCGTCCTCCGCTCTCTGTCTCCCTCTGCTGGTCACTCTGGGGTAGTGCGGTATACATATATACAGCCTCCTCGTCCTCCGCTCTCTGTCTCCCTCTGCTGGTCACTCTGGGGTAGTGCAGTATACATATATACAGCCTCCTCGTCCTCCGCTCTCTGTCTCCCTCTGCTGGTCACTCTGGTGTAGTGCAGTATACATATATACAGCCTCCTCGTCCTCTGCTCTCTGTCTCCCTCTGCCGGTCACTCTGGGGCAGTGCAGTATACATATATACAGCCTCCTCGTCCTCTGCTCTCTGTCTTCCTCTGCCGGTCACTCTGGGGCAGTGCAGTATACATATATACAGGCTCCTCGTCCTCTGCTCTCTGTCTCCCTCTGCCGGTCACTCTGGGGCAGTGCAGTATACATATATACAGCCTCCTCGTCCTCCGCTCTCTGTCTCCCTCTGCTGGTCACTCTGGTGTAGTGCAGTATACATATATACAGCCTCCTCGTCCTCTGCTCTCTGTCTCCCTCTGCCGGTCACTCTGGGGTAGTGCAGTATACATATATACAGCCTCCTCGTCCTCCGCTCTCTGTCTCCCTCTGCCGGTCACTCTGGGGTAGTGCAGTATACATATATACAGCCTCCTCGTCCTCCGCTCTCTGTCTCCCTCTGCTGGTCACTCTGGGGCAGTGCAGAATACATATATACAGCCTCCTCGTCCTCCGCTCTCTGTCTCCCTCTGCCGGTCACTCTGGGGTAGTGCAGTATACATATATACAGCCTCCTCGTCCTCCGCTCTCTGTCTCCCTCTGCTGGTCACTCTGGTGTAGTGCAGTATACATATATACAGCCTCCTCGTCCTCTGCTCTCTGTCTCCCTCTGCCGGTCACTCTGGGGTAGTGCAGTATACATATATACAGCCTCCTCGTCCTCCGCTCTCTGTCTCCCTCTGCCGGTCACTCTGGGGTAGTGCAGTATACATATATACACCCTCCTCGTCCTCTGCTCTCTGTCTCCCTCTGCCGGTCACTCTGGGGCAGTGCAGTTTACATATATACAGCCTCCTCGTCCTCTGCTCTCTGTCTCCCTCTGCCGGTCACTCTGGGGCAGTGCAGTTTACATATATACAGCCTCCTCGTCCTCCGCTCTCTGTCTCCCTCTGCTGGTCACTCTGGGGCAGTGCAGTATACATATATACAGCCTCCTCGTCCTCTGCTCTCTGTCTCTCTCTGCTGGTCACTCTGGGGTAGTGCAGTATACATATATACAGCCTCCTCGTCCTCCGGTCTCTGTCTCCTCTGCTGGTCACTCTGGGGTAGTGCAGTATACATATATACAGCCTCCTCGTCCTCTGCTCTCTGTCTCCCTCTGCTGGTCACTCTGGTGTAGTGCAGTATACATATATACAGCCTCCTCATTCTCCGCTCTCTGTCTCCCTCTGCCGGTCACTCTGGGGTAGTGCAGTATACATATATACAGCCTCCTCGTCCTCCGCTCTCTGTCTCCCTCTGCTGGTCACTCTGGGGTAGTGCAGTATACATATATACAGCCTCCTCGTCCTCCGCTCTCTGTCTCCCTCTGCCGGTCACGCTGGGGTAGTGCAGTATACATATATACAGCCCTCTCGTCCTCCGCTCTCTGTCTCCCTCTGCCGGTCACTCTGGGGTAGTGCAGTATACATATATACAGCCTCCTCGTCCTCCGCTCTGTCGCACTCTGCTGGTCACTCTGGGGCAGTGCAGTATACATATATACCGCCTCCTCGTCCTCCGCTCTCTGTCTCCCTCTGCCGGTCACGCTGGGGTAGTGCAGTATACATATATACAGCCTCCTCGTCCTCCGCTCTCTGTCTCCCTCTGCCGGTTACTCTGGGGTAGTGCAGTATACATATATACAGCCTCCTCGTCCTCCGCTCTCTGTCTCCCTCTGCCGGTCACTCTGGGGTAGTGCAGTATACATATATACAGCCTCCTCGTCCTCCGCTCTCTGTCTCCCTCTGCTGGTCACTCTGGGGTAGTGCAGTATACATATATACAGCCTCCTCGTCCTCCGCTCTCTGTCTCCCTCTGCCGGTTACTCTGGGGTAGTGCAGTATACATATATACAGCCTCCTCGTCCTCTGCTCTTTGTCTCCCTCTGCCGGTCACTCTGGGGTAGTGCAGAATACATATATACAGCCTCCTCGTCCTCCGCTCTCTGTCGCACTCTGCTGGTCACTCTGGGGCAGTGCAGTATACATATATACAGCCTCCTCGTCCTTCGCTCTCTGTCTCCCTCTGCTGGTCACTCTGGGGTAGTGCAGTATACATATATACAGCCTCCTCGTCCTCCGCTCTCTGTCTCCCTCTGCTGGTCACTCTGGGGCAGTGCAGTATACATATATACAGCCTCCTCGTCCTCCGCTCTCTGTCTCCCTCTGCTGGTCACTCTGGGGTAGTGCAGTATACATATATACAGCCTCCTCGTCCTCCTCCGCTTTCTGTCTCCCTCTGCTGGTCACTCTGGGGCAGTGCAGTATACATATATACAGCCTCCTCGTCCTCCGCTTTCTGTCTCCCTCTGCCGGTCACTCTGGGGTAGTGCAGTATACATATATACAGCCTCCTCGTCCTCCGCTCTCTGTCTCCCTCTGCTGGTCACTCTGGGGTAGTGCAGTATACATATATACAGCCTCCTCATCCTTTGCTCTCTGTCTCCCTCTGCTGGTCACTCTGGGGTAGTGCAGTATACATATATACAGCCTCCTCGTCCTCCGCTCTCTGTCTCCCTCTGCTGGTCACTCTGGGGTAGTGCAGTATACATATATACAGCCTCCTCGTCCTCCGCTCTCTGTCTCCCTCTGCTGGTCACTCTGGGGCAGTGCAGTATACATATATACAGCCTCCTCGTCCTCCGCTCTCTGTCTCCCTCTGCTGGTCACTCTGGGGTAGTGCAGTATACATATATACAGCCTCCTCGTCCTCCGCTCTCTGTCTCCCTCTGCCGGTCACTCTGGGGTAGTGCAGTATACATATATACAGCCTCCTCGTCCTCCGCTCTCTGTCTCCCTCTGCCGGTCACTCTGGGGTAATGCAGTATACATATATACAACCTCCTCGTCTTCCGCTCTCTGTCTCCCTCTGCCGGTCACTCTGGGGTAATGCAGTATACATATATACAGCCTCCTCGTCCTCCGCTCTCTGTCTCCCTCTGCTGGTCACTCTGGGGTAGTGCAGTATACATATATACAGCCTCCTCGTCCTCCGCTCTCTGTCTCCCTCTGCTGGTCACTCTGGGGCAGTGCAGTATACATATATACAGCCTCCTCGTCCTCAGCTCTCTGTCTCCCTCTGCTGGTCACTCTGGGGCAGTGCAGTATACATATATACAGCCTCCTCGTCCTCAGCTCTCTGTCTCCCTCTGCTGGTCACTCTGGGGTAGTGCAGTATACATATATACAGCCTCCTCATCCTCCGCTCTCTGTCTCCCTCTGCTGGTCACTCTGGGGCAGTGCAGTATACATATATACAGCCTCCTCGTCCTCCGCTCTCTGTCTACATCTGCCGGTTACTCTGGGGTACTGCAGTATACATATATACAGCCTCCTCGTCCTCCGCTCTCTGTCTCCCTCTGCTGGTCACTCTGGGGTAGTGCAGTATACATATATACAGCCTCCTCGTCCTCCGCTCTCTGTCTCCCTCTACCGGTCACTCTGGTGTAGTGCAGTATACATATATACAGCCTCCTCGTCCTCCGCTCTCTGTCTCCCTCTGCTGGTCACTCTGGGGTAGTGCAGTATACATATATACAGCCTCCTCGTCCTCCGCTCTCTGTCTCCCTCTACCGGTCACTCTGGGGCAGTGCAGTATACATATATACAGCCTCCTCGTCCTCCGCTCTCTGTCTCCTTCTGCTGGTTACTCTGGGGCAGTGCAGTATACATATATACAGCCTCCTCGTCCTCCGCTCTCTGTCTCCATCTGCCGGTCACTCTGGGGCAGTGCAGTATACATATATACAGCCTCCTCGTCCTCCGCTCTCTGTCTCCCTCTGCCGGTCACTCTGGGGTAGTGCAGTATACATATATACAGCCTCCTCGTCCTCCGCTCTCTGTCTCCCTCTGCTGGTCACTCTGGGGCAGTGCAGTATACATATATACAGCCTCCTCGTCCTCCGCTCTCTGTCTCCCTCTGCTGGTCACTCTGGTGTAGTGCAGTATACATATATACAGCCTCCTCGTCCTCTGCTCTCTGTCTTCCTCTGCCGGTCACTCTGGGGCAGTGCAGTATACATATATACAGCCTCCTCGTCCTCCGCTCTCTGTCTCCCTCTGCTGGTCACTCTGGGGCAGTGCAGTATACATATATACAGCCTCCTCGTCCTCCGCTCTCTGTCTCCCTCTGCTGGTCACTCTGGGGCAGTGCAGTATACATATATACAGCCTCCTCGTCCTCCGCTCTCTGTCTCCCTCTGCCGGTCACTCTGGGGCAGTGCAGTATACATATATACAGCCTCCTCGTCCTCCACTCTCTGTCTCCCTCTGCTGGTCACTCTGGGGTAGTGCAGTATACATATATACAGCCTCCTCGTCCTCCGCTCTCTGTCTCCCTCTGCCGGTCACTCTGGGGCAGTGCAGTATACATATATACAGCCTCCTCGTCCTCCGCTCTCTGTCTCCCTCTGCTGGTCACTCTGGGGTAGTGCGGTATACATATATACAGCCTCCTCGTCCTCCGCTCTCTGTCTTCCTCTGCCGGTCACTCTGGGGCAGTGCAGTATACATATATACAGGCTCCTCGTCCTCTGCTCTCTGTCTCCCTCTGCCGGTCACTCTGGGGCAGTGCAGTATACATATATACAGCCTCCTCGTCCTCCGCTCTCTGTCTCCCTCTGCTGGTCACTCTGGTGTAGTGCAGTATACATATATACAGCCTCCTCGTCCTCTGCTCTCTGTCTCCCTCTGCCGGTCACTCTGGGGTAGTGCAGTATACATATATACAGCCTCCTCGTCCTCCGCTCTCTGTCTCCCTCTGCCGGTCACTCTGGGGTAGTGCAGTATACATATATACAGCCTCCTCGTCCTCCGCTCTCTGTCTCCCTCTGCTGGTCACTCTGGGGCAGTGCAGAATACATATATACAGCCTCCTCGTCCTCCGCTCTCTGTCTCCCTCTGCCGGTCACTCTGGGGTAGTGCAGTATACATATATACAGCCTCCTCGTCCTCCGCTCTCTGTCTCCCTCTGCTGGTCACTCTGGTGTAGTGCAGTATACATATATACAGCCTCCTCGTCCTCTGCTCTCTGTCTCCCTCTGCCGGTCACTCTGGGGTAGTGCAGTATACATATATACAGCCTCCTCGTCCTCCGCTCTCTGTCTCCCTCTGCCGGTCACTCTGGGGTAGTGCAGTATACATATATACACCCTCCTCGTCCTCTGCTCTCTGTCTCCCTCTGCCGGTCACTCTGGGGCAGTGCAGTTTACATATATACAGCCTCCTCGTCCTCTGCTCTCTGTCTCCCTCTGCCGGTCACTCTGGGGTAGTGCAGTATACATATATACAGCCTCCTCGTCCTCTGCTCTCTGTCTCTCTCTGCTGGTCACTCTGGGGTAGTGCAGTATACATATATACAGCCTCCTCGTCCTCCGGTCTCTGTCTCCTCTGCTGGTCACTCTGGGGTAGTGCAGTATACATATATACAGCCTCCTCGTCCTCTGCTCTCTGTCTCCCTCTGCTGGTCACTCTGGTGTAGTGCAGTATACATATATACAGCCTCCTCATTCTCCGCTCTCTGTCTCCCTCTGCCGGTCACTCTGGGGTAGTGCAGTATACATATATACAGCCTCCTCGTCCTCCGCTCTCTGTCTCCCTCTGTTGGTCACTCTGGGGTAGTGCAGTATACATATATACAGCCTCCTCGTCCTCTGCTTTCTGTCTCCCTCTGCCGGTCACTCTGGGGTAGTGCAGTATACATATATACAGCCTCCTCGTCCTCTGCTCTCTGTCTCCCTCTGCCGGTCACTCTGGGGTAGTGCAGTATACATATATACAGCCTCCTCGTCCTCCGCTCTCTGTCTCCCTCTGCTGGTCACTCTGGGGCAGTGCAGTATACATATATACAGCCTCCTCGTCCTCTGCTCTCTGTCTCCCTCTGCTGGTCACTCTGGGGCAGTGCAGTATACATATATACAGCCTCCTCGTCCTCCTCTCTCTGTCTCCCTCTGCTGGTCACTCTGGGGCAGTGCAGTATACATATATACAGCCTCCTCGTCCTCCGCTCTCTGTCTCCCTCTGCTGGTCACTCTGGGGTAGTGCAGTATACATATATACAGCCTCCTCGTCCTCTGCTCTCTGTCTCCCTCTGCTGGTCACTCTGGGGTAGTGCAGTATACATATATACAGCCTCCTCGTCCTCTGCTCTCTGTCTCCCTCTGCTGGTCACTCTGGGGTAGTGCAGTATACATATATACAGCCTCCTCGTCCTCCGCTCTCTGTCTCCCTCTGCTGGTCACTCTGGGGTAGTGCAGTATACATATATACAGCCTCCTCGTCCTCCGCTCTCTGTCTCCCTCTGCTGGTCACTCTGGGGTAGTGCAGTATACATATATACAGCCTCCTCGTCCTCCGCTCTCTGTCTCCCTCTGCTGGTCACCCTGGGGTAGTGCAGTATACATATATACAGCCTCCTCGTCCTCCGCTCTCTGTCTCCCTCTGCCGGTTACTCTGGGGTACTGCAGTATACATATATACAGCCTCCTCGTCCTCCGCTCTCTGTCTCCCTCTGCTGGTCACTCTGGGGTAGTGCAGTATACATATATACAGCCTCCTCGTCCTCCGCTCTCTGTCTCCCTCTACCGGTCACTCTGGTGTAGTGCAGTATACATATATACAGCCTCCTCGTCCTCCGCTCTCTGTCTCCCTCTGCTGGTCACTCTGGGGCAGTGCAGTATACATATATACAGCCTCCTCGTCCTCCGCTCTCTGTCTCCTTCTGCTGGTCACTCTGGGGCAGTGCAGTATACATATATACAGCCTCCTCGTCCTCCGCTCTCTGTCTCCCTCTGCTGGTCACTCTGGGGCAGTGCAGTATACATATATACAGCCTCCTCGTCCTCCGCTCTCTGTCTCCATCTGCCGGTCACTCTGGGGCAGTGCAGTATACATATATACAGCCTCCTCGTCCTCCGCTCTCTGTCTCCCTCTGCCGGTCACTCTGGGGTAGTGCAGTATACATATATACAGCCTCCTCGTCCTCCGCTCTCTGTCTCCCTCTGCTGGTCACTCTGGTGTAGTGGAGTATACATATATACAGCCTCCTCGTCCTCTGCTCTTTGTCTCCTTCTGCAGGTCAGTCTGGGGCAGCGCAGTATACATATATACAGCCTCCTCGTCCTCCGCTCTCTGTCTCCCTCTGCTGGTCACTCTGGGGCAGTGCAGTATACATATATACAGCCTCCTCGTCCTCCGCTCTCTGTCTCCCTCTGCTGGTCACTCTGGTGTAGTGCAGTATACATATATACAGCCTCCTCGTCCTCTGCTCTCTGTCTTCCTCTGCCGGTCACTCTGGGGCAGTGCAGTATACATATATACAGCCTCCTCGTCCTCCGCTCTCTGTCTCCCTCTGCTGGTCACTCTGGTGTAGTGCAGTATACATATATACAGCCTCCTCGTCCTCTGCTCTCTGTCTTCCTCTGCCGGTCACTCTGGGGCAGTGCAGTATACATATATACAGCCTCCTCGTCCTCCGCTCTCTGTCTCCCTCTGCCGGTCACTCTGGGGTAGTGCAGTATACATATATACAGCCTCCTCGTCCTCCGCTCTCTGTCTCCCTCTGCTGGTCACTCTGGGGCAGTGCAGTATACATATATACAGCCTCCTCGTCCTCCGCTCTCTGTCTCCCTCTGCTGGTCACTCTGGGGCAGTGCAGTATACATATATACAGTCTCCTCGTCCTCCGCTCTCTGTCTCCCTCTGCCGGTCACTCTGGGGCAGTGCAGTATACATATATACAGCCTCCTCGTCCTCCGCTCTCTGTCTCCCTCTGCCGGTCACTCTGGGGCAGTGCAGTATACATATATACAGCCTCCTCGTCCTCCACTCTCTGTCTCCCTCTGCTGGTCACTCTGGGGTAGTGCAGTATACATATATACAGCCTCCTCGTCCTCCGCTCTCTGTCTCCCTCTGCCGGTCACTCTGGGGCAGTGCAGTATACATATATACAGCCTCCTCGTCCTCCGCTCTCTGTCTCCCTCTGCTGGTCACTCTGGGGTAGTGCGGTATACATATATACAGCCTCCTCGTCCTCCGCTCTCTGTCTTCCTCTGCCGGTCACTCTGGGGCAGTGCAGTATACATATATACAGGCTCCTCGTCCTCTGCTCTCTGTCTCCCTCTGCCGGTCACTCTGGGGCAGTGCAGTATACATATATACAGCCTCCTCGTCCTCCGCTCTCTGTCTCCCTCTGCTGGTCACTCTGGTGTAGTGCAGTATACATATATACAGCCTCCTCGTCCTCTGCTCTCTGTCTCCCTCTGCCGGTCACTCTGGGGTAGTGCAGTATACATATATACAGCCTCCTCGTCCTCCGCTCTCTGTCTCCCTCTGCCGGTCACTCTGGGGTAGTGCAGTATACATATATACAGCCTCCTCGTCCTCCGCTCTCTGTCTCCCTCTGCTGGTCACTCTGGGGCAGTGCAGAATACATATATACAGCCTCCTCGTCCTCCGCTCTCTGTCTCCCTCTGCCGGTCACTCTGGGGTAGTGCAGTATACATATATACAGCCTCCTCGTCCTCCGCTCTCTGTCTCCCTCTGCTGGTCACTCTGGTGTAGTGCAGTATACATATATACAGCCTCCTCGTCCTCTGCTCTCTGTCTCCCTCTGCCGGTCACTCTGGGGTAGTGCAGTATACATATATACAGCCTCCTCGTCCTCCGCTCTCTGTCTCCCTCTGCCGGTCACTCTGGGGTAGTGCAGTATACATATATACACCCTCCTCGTCCTCTGCTCTCTGTCTCCCTCTGCCGGTCACTCTGGGGCAGTGCAGTTTACATATATACAGCCTCCTCGTCCTCTGCTCTCTGTCTCCCTCTGCCGGTCACTCTGGGGTAGTGCAGTATACATATATACAGCCTCCTCGTCCTCTGCTCTCTGTCTCCCTCTGCTGGTCACTCTGGGGTAGTGCAGTATACATATATACAGCCTCCTCGTCCTCTGCTCTCTGTCTCCCTCTGCTGGTCACTCTGGGGTAGTGCAGTATACATATATACAGCCTCCTCGTCCTCCGGTCTCTGTCTCCTCTGCTGGTCACTCTCGGGTAGTGCAGTATACATATATACAGCCTCCTCATTCTCCGCTCTCTGTCTCCCTCTTCCGGTCACTCTGGGGTAGTGCAGTATACATATATACAGCCTCCTCGTCCTCCGCTCTCTGTCTCCCTCTGCCGGTCACTCTGGGGCAGTGCAGTATACATATATACAGCCTCCTCGTCCTCCGCTCTCTGTCTCCCTCTGTTGGTCACTCTGGGGTAGTGCAGTATACATATATACAGCCTCCTCGTCCTCTGCTTTCTGTCTCCCTCTGCCGGTCACTCTGGGGTAGTGCAGTATACATATATACAGCCTCCTCGTCCTCTGCTCTCTGTCTCCCTCTGCCGGTCACTCTGGGGTAGTGCAGTATACATATATACAGCCTCCTCGTCCTCCGCTCTCTGTCTCCCTCTGCTGGTCACTCTGGGGCAGTGCAGTATACATATATACAGCCTCCTCGTCCTCTGCTCTCTGTCTCCCTCTGCTGGTCACTCTGGGGCAGTGCAGTATACATATATACAGCCTCCTCGTCCTCCTCTCTCTGTCTCCCTCTGCTGGTCACTCTGGGGCAGTGCAGTATACATATATACAGCCTCCTCGTCCTCCGCTCTCTGTCTCCCTCTGCTGGTCACTCTGGGGTAGTGCAGTATACATATATACAGCCTCCTCGTCCTCTGCTCTCTGTCTCCCTCTGCTGGTCACTCTGGGGTAGTGCAGTATACATATATACAGCCTCCTCGTCCTCTGCTCTCTGTCTCCCTCTGCTGGTCACTCTGGGGTAGTGCAGTATACATATATACAGCCTCCTCGTCCTCCGCTCTCTGTCTCCCTCTGCTGGTCACTCTGGGGTAGTGCAGTATACATATATACAGCCTCCTCGTCCTCCGCTCTCTGTCTCCCTCTGCTGGTCACTCTGGGGTAGTGCAGTATACATATATACAGCCTCCTCGTCCTCCGCTCTCTGTCTCCCTCTGCTGGTCACTCTGGGGTAGTGCAGTATACATATATACAGCCTCCTCGTCCTCCGCTCTCTGTCTCCCTCTGCTGGTCACTCTGGGGTAGTGCAGTATACATATATACAGCCTCCTCGTCCTCTGCTCTCTGTCTCCCTCTGCTGGTCACTCTGGGGTAGTGCAGTATACATATATACAGCCTCCTCGTCCTCCGCTCTCTGTCTCCCTCTGCCGGTCACTCTGGGGTAGTGCAGTATACATATATACAGCCTCCTCGTCCTCCGCTCTCTGTCTCCCTCTGCTGGTCACTCTGGGGTAATGCAGTATACATATATACAGCCTCCTCGTCCTCCGCTCTCTGTCTCGCTCTGCTGGTCACTCTGGGGTAGTGTAGTATACATATATACAGCCTCCTCGTCCTCCGCTGTCTGTCTCCCTCTGCTGGTCACTCTGGGGTAGTGCAGTATACATATATAAAGCCTCCTCGTCCTCCGCTCTCTGTCTCCCTCTGCTGGTCACTCTGGGGTAGTGCAGTATACATATATACAGGCTCCTCGTCCTCCGCTCTCTGTCTCCCTCTGCCGGTCACTCTGGGGCAGTGCAGTATACCTATATACAGCCTCCTCGTCCTCCGCTCTCTGTCTCCCTCTGCTGGTCACTCTGGGGTAGTGCAGTATACATATATACAGCCTCCTCGTCCTCCGCTCTCTGTCTCCCTCTGCCGGTCACTCTGGGCCAGTGCAGTATACATATATACAGCCTCCTCGTCCTCCGCTGTCTGTCTCCCTCTGCTGGTCACTCTGGGGTAGTGCAGTATACATATATACAGCCTCCTCGTCCTCTGCTCTCTGTCTCCCTCTGCCGGTCACTCTGGGGCAGTGCAGTATACATATATACAGCCTCCTCGTCCTCTGCTCTCTGTCTCCCTCTGCCGGTCACTCTGGGGCAGTGCAGTATACATATATACAACCTCCTCGTCCTCCGCTCTCTGTCTCCTCTGCCGGTCTCTCTGGGGTAGTGCAGTATACATATATACAGCCTCCTCGTCCTCTGCTCTCTGTCTCCCTCTGCCGGTCACTCTGGGGTAGTGCAGTATACATATATACAGCCTCTTCGTTCTCTGCTCTCTGTCTCCCTCTGCTGGTAACTCTGGTGTAGTGCAGTATACATATATACAGCCTCCTCGTCCTCCGCTCTCTGTCTCCCTCTGCTGGTCACTCTGGGATAGTGCAGTATACATATATACAGCCTCCTCGTCCTCTGCTCTCTGTCTCCCTCTGCCGGTCTCTCTGGGGTAGTGCAGTATACATATATACAGCCTCCTCGTCCTCTGCTCTCTGTCTCCCTCTGCTGGTCACTCTGGGGTAGTGCAGTATTCATATATAAAGCCTCCTCGTTCTCCGCTCTCTGTCTCCCTCTGCTGGTCACTCTGGGGTAATGCAGTATACATATATACAGCCTCCTCGTCCTCTGCTCTCTGTCTCCCTCTGCCGGTCACTCTGGGGTAGTGCAGTATACATATATACAGCCTCCTCGTCCTCCGCTCTCTGTCTCCCTCTGCCGGTCACTCTGGGGTAGTGCAGTATACATATATACAACCTCCTCGTCTTCCGCTCTCTGTCTCCCTCTGCCGGTCACTCTGGGGTAGTGCAGTATTCATATATACAGCCTCCTCGTCCTCCGCTCTCTGTCTCCCTCTGCCGGTCACTCTGGGGCAGTGCAGTATACATATATACAGCCTCCTCGTCCTCCGCTCTCTGTCTACCTCTGCCGGTCACTCTGGGGTAGTGCAGTATACATATATACAGCCTCCTCATCCTCCGCTCTCTGTCTCCCTCTGCTGGTCACTCTGGGGTAATGCAGTATACATATATACAGCCTCCTCGTCCTCCGCTCTCTGTCTGCCTCTGCTGGTCACTCTGGGGTAATGCAGTATACATATATACAGCCTCCTCGTCCTCCGTTCTCTGTCTCCCTCTGCTGGTCACTCTGGGGCAGTGCAGTATACATATATACAGTCTCCTCGTCCTCCGCTCTCTGTCTCCCTCTGCTGGTCACTCTGGGGTAGTGCAGTATACATATATACAGCCTCCTCGTCCTCCGCTCTCTGTCTCCCTCTGCCGGTCACTCTGGGGCAGTGCAGTATACATATATACAGCCTCCTCGTCCTCCGCTCTCTGTCTCCCTCTGCCGGTCACTCTGGTGTAGTGCAGTATACATATATACAGCCTCCTCGTCCTCCGCTCGCTGTCTTCCTCTGCCGGTCACTCTGGGGTAGTGCAGTATACATATATACAACCTCCTCGTCCTCCGCTCTCTGTCTCCCTCTGCTGGTCACTCTGGGGTAGTGCAGTATACATATATACAGCCTCCTCGTCCTCCGCTCTCTGTCTCCCTCTGCCGGTCACTCTGGTGTAGTGCAGTATACATATATACAGCCTCCTCGTCCTCCGCTCGCTGTCTTCCTCTGCCGGTCACTCTGGGGTAGTGCAGTATACATATATACAGCCTCCTCGTCCTCCGCTCGCTGTCTTCCTCTGCCGGTCACTCTGGGGCAGTGCAGTATACATATATACAGCCTCCTCGTCCTCCGCTCGCTGTCTTCCTCTGCCGGTCACTCTGGGGTAGTGCAGTATACATATATACAGCCTCCTCGTCCTCCGCTCTCTGTCTCCCTCTGCTGGTCACTCTGGGGCAGTGCAGTATACATATATACAGCCTCCTCGTCCTCCGCTCTCTGTCTCCCTCTGCTGGTCACTCTGGGGCAGTGCAGTATACATATATACAGCCTCCTCGTCCTCCGCTCTCTGTCTCCCTCTGCCGGTCACTCTGGGGTAGTGCAGTATACATATATACAGCCTCCTCGTCCTCCGCTCTCTGTCTCCCTCTGCTGGTCACTCTGGGGTAGTGCAGTATACATATATACAGCCTCCTCGTCCTCCGCTCTCTGTCTCCCTCTGCAGGTCACTCTGGGGTAGTGCAGTATACATATATACAGCCTCGTCGTCCTCCGCTCTCTGTCTCCCTCTGCCGGTCACTCTGGGGCAGTGCAGTATACATATATACAGCCTCCTCGTCCTCCACTCTCTGTCTCCCTCTGCCGGTCACTCTGGGGTAGTGCAGTATACATATATACAGCCTCCTCGTCCTCCGCTCGCTGTCTTCCTCTGCTGGTCACTCTGGGGTAGTGCAGTATACATATATACAGCCTCCTCGTCCTCCGCTCTCTGTCTCCCTCTGCTGGTCACTCTGGGGCAGTGCAGTATACATATATACAGCCTCCTCGTCCTCCGCTCTCTGTCTCCCTCTGCTGGTCACTCTGGGGTAGTGCGGTATTTATATATACAGCCTCCTCGTCCTCCGCTCTCTGTCTCCCTCTGCCGGTCACTCTGGGGTAGTGCAGTATACATATATACAGCCTCCTCGTCCTCCGCTCTCTGTCTCCCTCTGCTGGTCACTCTGGGGTAGTGCGGTATACATATATACAGCCTGCTCGTCCTCCGCTCTCTGTCTCCCTCTGCTGGTCACTCTGGGGCAGTGCAGTATACATATATACAGCCTCCTCGTCCTCCGCTCTCTGTCTCCCTCTGCTGGTCACTCTGGGGTAGTGCGGTATACATATATACAGCCTCCTCGTCCTCTGCTCTCTGTCTCCCTCTGCTGGTCACTCTGGGGTAGTGCAGTATACATATATACAGCCTCCTCGTCCTCCGCTCTCTGTCTCCCTCTGCTGGTCACTCTGGGGCAGTGCAGAATACATATATACAGCCTCCTCGTCCTCCGCTCTCTGTCTCCCTCTGCCGGTCACTCTGGTGTAGTGCAGTATACATATATACAGCCTCCTCGTCCTCCGCTCGCTGTCTTCCTCTGCCGGTCACTCTGGTGTAGTGCGGTATACATATATACAGCCTCCTCGTCCTCCGCTCTCTGTCTCCCTCTGCTGGTCACTCTGGTGTAGTGCGGTATACATATATACAGCCTCCTCGTCCTCCGGTCTCTGTCTCCCTCTGCTGGTCACTCTGGGGTAGTGCAGTATACATATATACAGCCTCCTCGTCCTCTGCTCTCTGTCTCCCTCTGCCGGTCACTCTGGTGTAGTGCAGTATACATATATACAGCCTCCTCGTCCTCCGCTCTCTGTCTCCCTCTGCTGGTCACTCTGGTGTAGTGCGGTATACATATATACAGCCTCCTCGTCCTCCGGTCTCTGTCTCCCTCTGCTGGTCACTCTGGGGTAGTGCAGTATACATATATACAGCCTCCTCGTCCTCTGCTCTCTGTCTCCCTCTGCCGGTCACTCTGGGGTAGTGCAGTATACATATATACAGCCTCCTCGTCCTCCGCTCTCTGTCTCCCTCTGCTGGTCACTCTGGGGTAGTGCAGTATACATATATACAGCCTCCTCGTCCTCCGCTCTCTGTCTCCCTCTGCTGGTCACTCTGGGGTAGTGCGGTATACATACATACAGCCTCCTCGTCCTCCGCTCTCTGTCTCCCTCTGCTGGTCACTCTGGGGTAGTGCAGTATACATATATACAGCCTCCTCGTCCTCCGCTGTCTGTCTCCCTCTGCTGGTCACTCTGGGGTAGTGCAGTATACATATATACAGCCTCCTCGTCCTCTGCTCTCTGTCTCCCTCTGCCGGTCTCTCTGGGGTAGTGCAGTATACATATATACAGCCTCCTCGTCCTCTGCTCTCGGTCTCCCTCTGCTGGTCACTCTGGTGTAGTGCAGTATACATATATACAGCCTCCTCGTCCTCCGCTCTCTGTCTCCCTCTGCTGGTCACTCTGGGGTAGTGCAGTATACATATATACAGCCTCCTCGTCCTCCGCTCTCTGTCTCCCTCTGCCGGTCACTCTGGGGTAGTGCAGTATTCATATATACAGCCTCCTCGTCCTCCGCTCTCTGTCTCCTTCTGCCGGTCACTCTGGGGCAGTGCAGTATACATATATACAGCCTCCTCGTCCTCCGCTCTCTGTCTACCTCTGCCGGTCACTCTGGGGTAATGCAGTATACATATATACAGCCTCCTCGTCCTCCGCTCTCTGTCTACCTCTGCCGGTCACTCTGGGGTAGTGCAGTATACATATATACAGCCTCCTCGTCCTCCGCTCTCTGTCTCCCTCTGCTGGTCACTCTGGGGTAATGCAGTATACATATATACAGCCTCCTCGTCCTCCGCTCTCTGTCTGCCTCTGCTGGTCACTCTGGGGTAGTGCAGTATACATATATACAACCTCCTCGTCCTCCGCTCTCTGTCTCCCTCTGCCGGTCACTCTGGGGTAGTGCAGTATACATATATACAGCCTCCTCGTCCTCCGCTCTCTGTCTCCCTCTGCCGGTCACTCTGGGGCAGTGCAGTATACATATATACAGCCTCCTCGTCCTCCGCTCTCTGTCTACCTCTGCCGGTCACTCTGGGGTAATGCAGTATACATATATACAGCCTCCTCGTCCTCCGCTCTCTGTCTACCTCTGCCGGTCACTCTGGGGTAGTGCAGTATACATATATACAGCCTCCTCGTCCTCCGCTCTCTGTCTCCCTCTGCTGGTCACTCTGGGGTAATGCAGTATACATATATACAGCCTCCTCGTCCTCCGCTCTCTGTCTCCCTCTGCCGGTCACTCTGGGGTAGTGCAGTATACATATATACAACCTCCTCGTCCTCCGCTCTCTGTCTCCATCTGCCGGTCACTCTGGGGCAGTGCAGTATACATATATACAGCTTCCTCGTCCTCCGCTCTCTATCTCCCTCTGCTGGTCACTCTGGGGTAGTGCAGTATACATATATACAGCCTCCTCGTCCTCCGCTCTCTGTCTCCCTCTGCTGGTCACTCTTGGGCAGTGCAGAATACATATATACAGCCTCCTCGTCCTTTGCTCTCTATCTCCCTCTGCTGGTCACTCTGGGGTAGTGCAGTATACATATATACAACCTCCTCGTCCTCTCCTCTCTGTCTCCCTCTGCTGGTCACTCTGGGGCAGTGCAGTATACATATATACAGCCTCCTCGTCCTCCGCTCTCTGTCTCCTCTGCTGGTCACTCTGGTGTAGTGCAGTATACATATATACAGCCTCCTCGTCCTCCGCTCTCTGTCTCCTCTGCTGGTCACTCTGGGGTAGTGCAGTATACATATATACAGCCTCCTCGTCCTCTGCTCTCTGTCTCCCTCTGCCGGTCACTCTGGGGTAGTGCAGTATACATATATACAGCCTCCTCATCCTCCGCTCTCTGTCTCCCTCTGCTGGTCACTCTGGGGCAGTGCAGTATACATATATACAGCCTCCTCGTCCTCCGCTCTCTGTCTCCCTCTGCTGGTCACTCTGGTGTAGTGCAGTATACATATATACAGCCTCCTGGTCCTCTGCTCTCTGTCTCCCTCTGCCGGTCACTCTGGTGTAGTGCAGTATACATATATACAGCCTCCTCGTCCTCCGCTCTCTGTCTCCCTCTGCCGGTCACTCTGGGGTAGTGCAGTATACATATATACAGCCTCCTCGTCCTCCCCTCTCTGTCTCCCTCTGCCGGTCACTCTGGGGTAGTGCAGTATACATATATACAGCCTCCTCGTCCTCCCCTCTCTGTCTCCCTCTGCCGGTCACTCTGGGGTAGTGCAGTATACATATATACAGCCTCCTCGTCCTCCCCTCTCTGTCTCCCTCTGCCGGTCACTCTGGTGTAGTGCAGTATACATATATACAGCCTCCTCGTCCTCCGCTCTCTGTCTCCCTCTGCCGGTCACTCTGGGGTAGTGCAGTATACATATATACAGCCTCCTCGTCCTCCCCTCTCTGTCTCCCTCTGCCGGTCACTCTGGGGCAGTGCAGTATACATATATACAGCCTCCTCCTCCTCCCCTCTCTGTCTCCCTCTGTTGGTCACTCTGGGGTAGTGCAGTATACATATATACAGCCTCCTCCTCCTCCGCTTTCTGTCTCCCTCTGCTGGTCACTCTGGGGTACTGCACTATACATATATACAGCCTCCTCGTCCTCCACTCTCTGTCTCCCTCTGCTGGTCACTCTGGTGTAGTGCAGTATACATATATACAGCCTCCTCGTCCTCCGCTCTCTGTCTCCTCTGCCGGTCACTCTGGGGCAGTGCAGTATACATATATACAGCCTCCTCGTCCTCCGCTCTCTGTCTCCTCTGCTGGTCACTCTGGGGTACTGCAGTATACATATATACAGCCTCCTCGTCCTCCGCTCTCTGTCTCCCTCTGCTGGTCACTCTGGGGTAGTGCAGTATACATATATACAGCCTCCTCGTCCTCCGCTCTCTGTCTCCCTCTGCCGGTCACTCTGGGGTAGTGCAGTATACATATATACAGCCTCCTCGTCCTCCGCTCTCTGTCTCCCTCTGCTGGTCACTCTGGGGTAGTGCAGTATACATATATACAGCCTCCTCGTCCTCCGCTCTCTGTCTCCTCTGCCGGTCACTCTGGGGCAGTGCAGTATACATATATACAGCCTCCTCGTCCTCCGCTCTCTGTCTCCCTCTGCTGGTCACTCTGGGGCAGTGCAGTATACATATATACAGCCTCCTCGTCCTCTGCTCTCTGTCTCCCTCTGCTGGTCACTCTGGGGCAGTGCAGTATACATATATACAGCCTCCTCGTCCTCCGCTCTCTGTCTCCCTCTGCTGGTCAATCTGGGGTAGTGCAGTATACATATATACAGCCTCCTCGTCCTCCGCTCTCTGTCTCCCTCTGCTGGTCACTCTGGGGTAGTGTAGTATACATATATACAGCCTCCTCGTCCTCCGCTCTCTGTCTCCCTCTGCTGGTCACTCTGGGGTAGTGCAGTATACATATATACACCCTCCTCGTCCTCCGCTCTCTGTCTCCCTCTGCCGGTCACTCTGGTGTAGTGCAGTATACATATATACAGCCTCCTCGTCCTCCCCTCTCTGTCTCCTCTGCCGGACACTCTGGTGTAGTGCAGTATACATATATACAGCCTCCTCGTCCTCCCCTCTCTGTCTCCTCTGCCGGTCACTCTGGGGCAGTGCAGTATACATATATACAGCCTCCTCGTCCTCCGCTCTCTGTCTCCCTCTGCCGGTCACTCTGGGGTAGTGCAGTATACATATATACAGCCTCCTCGTCCTCCGCTCTCTGTCTCCCTCTGCCGGTCACTCTGGGGTAGTGCAGTATACATATATACAGCCTCCTCGTCCTCTGCTCTCTGTCTCCCTCTGCTGGTCACTCTGGGGCAGTGCAGTATACATATATACAGCCTCCTCGTCCTCCGCTCTCTGTCTCCCTCTGCCGGTCACTCTGGGGCAGTGCAGTATACATATATACAGCCTCCTCGTCCTCTGCTCTCTGTCTCCCTCTGCTGGTCACTCTGGGGTAGTGCAGTATACATATATACAGCCTCCTCGTCCTCCGCTCTCTGTCTCCTCTGCCGGTCACTCTGGTGTAGTGCAGTATACATATATACAGCCTCCTCGTCCTCCGCTCTCTGTCTCCCTCTGCCGGTCACTCTGGTGTAGTGCAGTATACATATATACAGCCTCCTCGTCCTCCGCTCTCTGTCTCCCTCTGCCGGTCACTCTGGGGCAGTGCAGTATACATATATACAGCCTCCTCGTCCTCCGCTCTCTGTCTCCCTCTGCTGGTCACTCTGGGGTAGTGCAGTATACATATATACAGCCTCCTCGTCCTCTGCTCTCTGTCTCCCTCTGCCGGTCACTCTGGGGTAGTGCAGTATACATATATACAGCCTCCTCGTCCTCCGCTCTCTGTCTCCCTCTGCTGGTCACTCTGGGGCAGTGCAGTATATATATATACAGCCTCCTCATCCTCCGCTCTCTGTCTCCCTCTGCTGGTCACTCTGGGGTAGTGCAGTATACATATATACAGCCTCCTCGTCCTCCGCTCTCTGTCTCCTCTGCTGGTCACTCTGGGGCAGTGCAGAATACATATATACAGCCTCCTCGTCCTCCGCTCTCTGTCTCCCTCTGCTGGTCATTCTGGGGTAGTGCAGTATAGATATATACAGCCTCCTCGTCCTCCGCTCTCTGTCTCCTCTGCTGGTCATTCTGGGGTAGTGCAGTATACATATATACAGCCTCCTCGTCCTCCGCTCTCTGTCTCCCTCTGCTGGTCACTCTGGGGTAGTGCAGTATACATATATACAGCCTCCTCGTCCTCCGCTCTCTGTCTCCCTCTGTTGGTCATTCTGGGGTAGTGCAGTATACATATATACAGCCTCCTCGTCCTCCGCTCTCTGTCTCCCTCTGCCGGTCACTCTGGGGTAGTGCAGTATACATATATACAGCCTCCTCGTCCTCTGCTCTCTGTCTCCCTCTGCTGGTCACTCTGGGGTAGTGCAGTATACATATATACAGCCTCCTCGTCCTCTGCTCTCTGTCTCCCTCTGCTGGTCACTCTGGGGTAGTGCAGTATACATATATACAGCCTCCTCGTCCTCCGCTCTCTGTCTCCCTCTGCCGGTCACTCTGGGGCAGTGCAGTATACATATATACAGCCTCCTCGTCCTCCCTTCTCTGTCTCCCTCTGCCGGTCACTCTGGGGCAGTGCAGTATACATATATACAGCCTCCTCGTCCTCCGCTCTCTGTCTCCCTCTGCCGGTCACTCTGGGGCAGTGCAGTATACATATATACAGCCTCCTCGTCCTCTGCTCTCTGTCTCCCTCTGCCGGTCACTCTGGGGCAGTGCAGTATACATATATACAGCCTCCTCGTCCTCCGCTCTCTGTCTCCCTCTGCCGGTCACTCTGGGGTAGTGCAGTATACATATATACAGCCTCCTCCTCCTCCGCTCTCTGTCTCCCTCTGCCGGTCACTCTGGGGTAGTGCAGTATACATATATACAGCCTCCTCGTCCTCTGCTCTCTGTCTCCCTCTGCTGGTCACTCTGGGGTAGTGCAGTATACATATATACAGCCTCCTCGTCCTCTGCTCTCTGTCTCCCTCTGCTGGTCACTCTGGGGCAGTGCAGTATACATATATACAGCCTCCTCGTCCTCCGCTCTCTGTCTCCCTCTGCTGGTCACTCTGGGGCAGTGCAGTATACATATATACAGCCTCCTCGTCCTCCGCTCTCTGTCTCCCTCTGCTGGTCACTCTGGGGTAGTGCAGTATACATATATACAGCCTCCTCGTCCTCCCTTCTCTGTCTCCCTCTGCCGGTCACTCTGGGGCAGTGCAGTATACATATATACAGCCTCCTCGTCCTCCGCTCTCTGTCTCCCTCTGCCGGTCACTCTGGGGCAGTGCAGTATACATATATACAGCCTCCTCGTCCTCCGCTCTCTGTCTCCCTCTGTTGGTCATTCTGGGGTAGTGCAGTATACATATATACAGCCTCCTCGTCCTCCGCTCTCTGTCTCCCTCTGCCGGTCACTCTGGGGTAGTGCAGTATACATATATACAGCCTCCTCGTCCTCTGCTCTCTGTCTCCCTCTGCCGGTCACTCTGGGGTAGTGCAGTATACATATATACAGCCTCCTCGTCCTCCGCTCTCTGTCTCCCTCTGCCGGTCACTCTGGGGTAGTGCAGTATACATATATACAGCCTCCTCGTCCTCCGCTCTCTGTCTCCCTCTGCTGGTCACTCTGGGGCAGTATACATATATACAGCCTCCTCGTCCTCCGCTCTCTGTCTCCCTCTGCTGGTCACTCTGGGGTAGTGCAGTATACATATATACAGCCTCCTCATCCTCCCTTCTCTGTCTCCCTCTGCCGGTCACTCTGGGGTAGTGCAGTATACATATATACAGCCTCCTCGTCCTCCGCTCTCTGTCTCCCTCTGCCGGTCACTCTGGGGCAGTGCAGTATACATATATACAGCCTCCTCGTCCTCCCTTCTCTGTCTCCCTCTGCCGGTCACTCTGGGGTAGTGCAGTATACATATATACAGCCTCCTCGTCCTCCCTTCTCTGTCTCCCTCTGCCGGTCACTCTGGGGTAGTGCAGTATACATATATACAGCCTCCTCGTCCTCTGCTCTCTGTCTCCCTCTGCCGGTCACTCTGGGGTAGTGCAGTATACATATATACAGCCTCCTCGTCCTCTGCTCTCTGTCTCCTCTGCTGGTCACTCTGGGGCAGTGCAGTATACATATATACAGCCTCCTCGTCCTCCGCTCTCTGTCTCCCTCTGCTGGTCACTCTGGGGCAGTGCAGTATACATATATACAGCCTCCTCGTCCTCCGCTCTCTGTCTCCCTCTGCTGGTCACTCTGGGGTAGTGCAGTATACATATATACAGCCTCCTCGTCCTCCGCTCTCTGTCTCCCTCTGCCGGTCATTCTGGGGTAGTGCAGTATACATATATACAACCTCCTCGTCCTCCCTTCTCTGTCTCCCTATACCACGCTGAAGATGGCGGTGTGGCGCTGATATACGGTGGCCGGGATGGGATTGGTCGGGTCTGTCATCCCGGAAGTGCTGATCTTATTTTCACCATAGTAACACGCGGCCGGTGCAGAATGTTTCCTGAGCTGAGCGCCCTGCTGGGGGCGGAGCCGGAGAATCCGGAGCGGGTGAGAGCAGCGGGTGTTGTCTGATCTGTCCCGTGGATATCTGCAGTCAAGATGGCGGCGCTTTGTACAGCACAATACAGACGATCTCCGCACCCTACAGCCGCCAGCTTCCCTGCAAACCCCCTCGGACCCGCACCCCTGTGATGACCCTTAGCTTTACGATCACCTGCCCCTGAGTAATGACCTGCCCCCCAGTGATTCCCCCCCACAATCGCCCGCACCCCCGCGATGACCTGTACTCTCGCGTTTGCCTGCCCCTAGAGTGATAACCCGCACCCCAGCTATCCTTCCGCCATCATCCGTACCCCTGTCATCGCCTGGCCCTGAGTGACCCGCACCCCAGCAATTTCCTGCATGACCCTTAGCTCCGCGATCGCCCGCGCACCCCTGTGATGGACTGGACTCCCCGCGATCGCCCGCACCCCTGTGATGAGCTGGACTCCCCGCGATCGCCCGCACCCCTGTGATGGACTGGACTCCCCGCGATCGCCCGCACCCCTGTGATGAGCTGGACTCCCCGCGATCGCCCGCACCCCTGTGATGAGCTGGACTCCCCGCGATCGCCCGCACGACTGTGATGAGCTGGACTCCCTGCGACCGCCCGCACCCCTGTGATGAGCTGGACTCCCTGCGATTGCCCGCACCCCTGCGATGAGCTGGACTCCCCGCGATCGCCCGCACGACTGTGATGAGCTGGACTCCCCGCGATCGCCCGCACGACTGTGATGAGCTGGACTCCCCGCGATCGCCCGCACCCCTGCGATGAGCTGGACTCCCTGCGACCGCCCGCACCCCTGCGATGAGCTGGACTCCCTGCGATTGCCCGCACCCCTGCGATGAGCTGGACTCCCTGCGATTGCCCGCACCCCTGCGATGAGCTGGACTCCCCGCGATCGCCCGCACGACTGTGATGAGCTGGACTCCCCGCGATCGCCCGCACCCCTGTGATGAGCTGGACTCCCTGCGACCGCCCGCACCCCTGCGATGAGCTGGACTCCCTGCGATTGCCCGCACCCCTGCGATGAGCTGGACTCCCTGCGATTGCCCGCACCCCTGCGATGAGCTGGACTCCCCGCGACCGCCCGCACCCCTGTGATGAGCTGGACTCCCCGCGATTGCCTGCACCCCTGTGATGAGCTGGACTCCCTGCGATTGCCCGCACCCCTGCGATGAGCTGGACTCCCTGCGATTGCCCGCACCCCTGCGATGAGCTGGACTCCCCGCGATTGCCTGCACCCCTGTGATGAGCTGTACTCCCTGCGATTGCCCGCACCCCTGCGATGAGCTGGACTCCCTGCGATTGCCCGCACCCCTGCGATGAGCTGGACTCCCTGCGATTGCCCGCACCCCTGCGATGGACTCTACTCCCCGCGATCGCCCGCACCCCTGTGATGAGTTGGACTCCCCGCGATCGCCCGCACCCCTGTGATGGACTCTACTCCCCGCGACCGCCCGCACCCCTGTGATGAGTTGGACTCCCCGCGATCGCCCGCACCCCTGTGATGGACTGGACTCCTCGCGATCGCCCGCACCCCTGTGATGGACTGGACTCCCCGCGATCGCCCGCACCCCTGTGATGGACTGGACTCCCCGCAATCGCCCGCACCCCTGTGATGGACTGGACTCCCCGCGATCGCCCGCACCCCTGTGATGGACTGGACTCCCCGCGATCGCCCGCACCCCTGTGATGGACTGGACTCCCCGCGATCGCCCGCACCCCTGTGATGGACTGGACTCCCCACAATCGCCCGCACCCCTGTGATGGACTGGACTCCCCGCAATCGCCCGCACCCCTGTGATGGACTGGACTCCCCGCGACCGCCCGCACCCCTGTGATGGACTGGACTCCCCGCGATCGCCCGCACCCCTGCAATGAGCTCTAGTCCTCACAATTGCCCGCACCCCTGTGATGAGCTGGACTCCCGCGATTGCCCGCACCCCTGTGATGAGCTGGACCCCGCGATCCCTTGGACTCTTATTGCTGTGCAGGGGGCAATGTTTCTCTTAGGACCTGTGGCCACTGGCTGATATTATATGGAGACCACATGACCAATCACTTGGGGTCACATTGTGGCCCCCTGACAATGCTGGGAGTTGTAGTTCCTCTGGTTTGGGGTCACGGTTTCCTCGTGTCTTTCAGCGGCAGTTCACCCTGATCAGCGGCCACAAGACGGACGCCGGCTTCCTGCTGCATCACTTCATGTCCTATTACCTGAAGGGTAAGCGATACAGATGATGTCATCGTTCTGGAGGCGGGGCTTATTCTGTTGTTTCCAATGGTAACGAGCCGTTTTATCCCGGCAGCTGGGTGTCGCGTCTGCTTCGTGGCTCTCGCTCAGTCGTTCAGTCACTACAGCATCATCGGCCAGAAGCTGGTGAGTCCCGAGAATGGGGAGAACGAGGACGGCTCCTCCGGGGCCGGAAATACATCAACCGGAAGTATAGTCTGCTAAACTCAAATCACTGCAGGCATCACTGTATTATGCTCCAGAGCTGCACTCACTATTCTGCTGGTGCAGTCACTGTGTACATACATTACATTACTGATCCTGTATTACGCTCCAGAGCTGCACTCACTATTCTGCTGGTGCAGTCACTGTGTACATACATTACTGATCCTGAGTTACCTCCTGTATTATGCTCCAGAGCTGCACCCACTATTCTGCTGGTGCAGTCACTGTGTACATACATTACATTACTGATCCTGAGTTACCTCCTGTATTATACTCCAGAGCTGCACTCACTATTCTGCTGGTGCAGTCACTGTGTACATACATTACATTACTGATCCTGAGTTACCTCCTGTATTATACTCCGGAGCTGCACTCACTATTCTGCTGGTGCAGTCACTGTGTACATACATACTGATCCTGAGTTACCTCCTGTATTATACTCCAGAGCTGCACTCACTATTCTGCTGGTGCAGTCACTGTGTACATACATTACATTACTGATCCTGAGTTACCTCCTGTATTATACTCCAGAGCTGCACTCACTATTCTGCTGGTGCAGTCACTGTGTACATACATTACATTACTGATCCTGAGTTACCTCCTGTATTATACTCCAGAGCTGCACTCACTATTCTGATTGCTGATTCTGATTCCTGGCCCCGAGCATTTTGGCGTCCGCTCATCGCTCCTCTCAGGTTTCTGTTCCTTCCTCTCCGCAGGGAGTGAATCTGGGCAGCGCTCGTGATCGGGGGCAGCTGACGTTCCTGGAGGGGCTCAGATCTTACACCCGTCTGTTGTTTACAGACTCTCCAGAGACTGAAGCCGACAATCCGCTGCGGTTTCTAAGGTCAGTAGCACTCCTCTAGGATCAGTGACTCCAGACTAGCTGCATTGTAGTGTAAGGTTCGCTATGCTTTACACTGCAGCTCTGCTTGCTCAGTTTGGTTTAGCAAGAAGTTAGTACATGGAAGACTGACTATATAACATGCACAAGGGAGGGACTGAAGAATATCAGGGGACAGGCGCACGTTGGGGGGGGAGGGACTGAAGAATATCAGGGGACAGGCGCACGTTGGGGGGGAGGGACTGAAGAATATCAGGGGACAGGCGCACGTGGGGGGGAGGGACTTCTGAATAATAGGGGAAAAGCGCACGTGGGGGGGGAGAGGGACTGAAGAATATCAGGGGACAGGCGTGTGGTGGAGGGGGGTCTCCACAGGGGGAGGAGTGTGTAAGGGAAGGAGTCCAGAGAGCGGCTTTAATATCATTGTTGATCTAAAGCTGAAATGAATCCGGACGGGAACAATCGCTCTTCTTTCTCTTTTAGGACAGGGAGTGACCTCCGACCCCTCTATGACTTCATTACTGCCGCACTGACGCCCTCTGCAGGGGAACAGTGGAAATGCCCGGTGCTGATTATCGATGATGTCAGTGTTCTGCTCAGTCTGGGGGTCACCACCCGACAAGTGCAAGACTTCATCCACTACTGCAGAGCCAGCGTGTGCCACCGCTACCAGGTGTGTGCCCTCAGCCACACGCACAAAATCTGTGGTGTTACATAGGACTGCAGGTGACATCTACTACATTATCTGTACTCAGAGAGATATCACTGTGTTATCTGTGGTGTTACATAGGACTGCAGGTGACATCTACTACATTATCTGTACTCAGAGATATCACTGTGTTATCTGTGGTGTTACATAGGACTGCAGGTGACATCTACTACATTATCTGTACTCAGAGATATCACTGTGTTATCTGTGGTGTTACATAGGACTGCAGGTGACATCTACTACATTATCTGTATTCAGAGATATCACTGTGTTATCTGTGGTGTTACATAGGACTGCAGGTGACCTCTACTACATTATCTGTACTCAGAGATATCACTGTGTTATCTGTGGTGTTACATAGGACTGCAGGTGACATCTACTACATTATCTGTACTCAGAGATATCACTGTGTTATCTGTGGTGTTACATAGGACTGCAGGTGACATCTACTACATTATCTGTATTCAGAGATATCACTGTGTTATCTGTGGTGTTACATAGGACTGCAGGTGACATCTACTACATTATCTGTATTCAGAGATATCACTGTGTTATCTGTGGTGTTACATAGGACTGCAGGTGACCTCTACTACATTATCTGTACTCAGATATCACTGTGTTATCTGTGGTGTTACATAAGACTGCATGTGACATCTACTACATTATCTGTGCTCAGAGATATCACTGTGTTATCTGTGGTGTTACATAGGACTGCAGGTGACATCTACATTATCTGTACTCAGAGAGATATCACTGTGTTATCTGTGGTGTTACATAGGACTGCAGGTGACATCTACTACATTATCTGTACTCAGAGAGATATCACTGTGTTATCTGTGGTGTTACATAGCACTGCAGGTGACATCTACTACATTATCTGTACTCAGAGAGATATCACTGTGTTATCTGTGGTGTTACATGGGACTGCAGGTGACATCTACTACATTATCTGTACTCATTAGAAATAGATCACTGTGTTATCTGTGGTGTTACATAGGACTGCAGGTGACATCTACTACATTATCTGTACTCATTAGAAATAGATCACTGTGTTATCTGTGGTGTTACATAGGACTGCAGGTGACATCTGCTACATTATCTGTATGCAGAGAGATATCACTGTGTTATCTGTGGTGTTACATAGGACTGCAGGTGACATCTACTACATTATCTGTACTCAGAGATATCACTGTGTTATCTGTGGTGTTACATAGGACTGCAGGTGACATCTACTACATTATCTATACTCATTAGAAATAGATCACTGCACAGACCTAATCATTAATTGCTGGTTACCACAATAATAATATATCAACCCAAAGAAAGAGTGGTATGACTCCAATTAATTAAAATCACCATTTTTATTGATACAATATAGAATAAAATTAGTTCACAACAAGGGTCCTCAGTTTTAAGTAAGTTGTACCGTACACCAGATTAGATTAGTAATAATAATTCATGTAAGGCATCAATATATATGGTATAATAACCACCAATATTAAGCATATACAACTGTAATATAGTACTGCAGTTACATAGTTTAGTAAAGTATATAGTCTAGTACCAAAAACAATGCAGTTGCAATTAAGACAGTTATATAATTAAGGTTAAACCCAGTAAGATCAACTGTGCATGTGACAAGGCGCTCACAGTGAAGTTAATTGCATCCACATAAACCGGCATAAACTAGCAACCTTCCATCACACTCAACAACAGGAGATCAAGAAAATACATTAAGGGTTAACCATACTAACCAGTGTAAGTGACGGTACCGCAAGAAACAGTCCCTACGCGCGTTTCACCTCTTCATCAGGGGACGTATATATATACCCTTAATGTATTTTCTTGATCTCCTGTTGTTGAGTGTGATGGAAGGTTGCTAGTTTATGCCGGTTTATGTGGATGCAATTAACTTCACTGTGAGCGCCTTGTCACATGCACAGTTGATCTTACTGGGTTTAACCTTAATTATATAACTGTCTTAATTGCAACTGCATTGTTTTTGGTACTAGACTATATACTTTACTAAACTATGTAACTGCAGTACTATATTACAGTTGTATATGCTTAATATTGGTGGTTATTATACCATATATATTGATGCCTTACATGAATTATTATTACTAATCTAATCTGGTGTACGGTACAACTTACTTAAAACTGAGGACCCTTGTTGTGAACTAATTTTATTCTATAGTGTATCAATAAAAATGGTGATTTTAATTAATTGGAGTCATACCACTCTTTCTTTGGGTTGATATATTATCTGTACTCAGAGAGATAACACAATATCTGTGGTGTTACATAGGACTGCAGGTGACATCTACATTATCTGTACTCAGATCTCACTGAGTTGTGTGGTGTTACATAGGACTGCAGGTGATATATACTTCATTATCTGTACTCATATCACTATTTCTGTGGCGTTACATAGGACTGCAGGTGACATCTACTACATTATCTGTACTCAGAGACATATCTCTGTTATCTGTGGTGTTACATAGGACTGCAGGTGACATCTACTACATTATCTGTACTGCTATCACTCTTATGAGTGGTGTTACATAGGACTGCAGGTGACCGCAGTCTGTCCTCTCTCTCTCAGGGGGCCGTGGTGTGCCTGCTGCAGGGGGATGATGGGGCGGAGGACGCTGATAGTGAGCGGCTGCTGAAGTCTCTGTGGCACCAGAGTGGGCTTGTCCTGCAGGCGGAGGGTCTCGTCACCGGCTTCTGTAAGGACGTGCATGGACAGGTGAGTGATGAAAGAGACTTAAAGCAAAACCGTCCTGTAAATTCTTATTTCATATATTAATAATTCACATGAAAATGCGAAACTGTAATAATCTTATCAGAGAAATCGTCTTCCTTCTGCCAGAATTTATCCGTCATTAGCAATATTCTGAGCTAAAATCTGTGTTCAGTGAAGACTTTCCCATCACTGAGAGGAGACAGGGGCTGGTGCTGATGAGATCTTATGTCAATAGATGAGGGGCGGAGCTCTGCCTCTAGCTCCTCCCTCCTATCAGCATAGAATCTCATCAGTACCAACCACTATCTCCTATGTGGATAGAAGAGGGAGGAGATGGGAGACCACGTGCCGCACACAGGTGGCATCCATGTGACATGGACCTGAAATTAAATGCATTCAAGAAGTCAAAGATATGCAGAGATGATGGATAGCGAGTAGCCAGCAAAATAAATAATTGGGCAAAAAAAAAAAACGATGTGGGGTTCCCCCTATTTTTCATAACCAACAAAAGTTAAGTAGACAGCTGGGGGCTGGAATTATTTCCCAGCCTAAAAATTGCAGCTTGCAGCCGCCCCATAAGTGGCACATCACTTTACATGTTCCAATTCTGACACTTTGCCTGACTCTTCCTGATTGCCCTGGTGCGGTGGCAATCAGGGAGATTATAGTTTGGGTTGATGCCAGCTGTGTAGTGTCAGCTGTCATCAAGCCCAGGGGTTAGTACTGGAGAGGAGTCTATCAGACGTCCGCATTACTAACCCAGTAAGTTAAAAAACAAAACACACAATTTATATCAATAAACACTCGCTCAAACGTTCCCTCGTTTAGCATTTTATTAAAATAAAAAAAAAAAACCCCATGAAAGTATGCCGTAGTCCACTGGATCCGACGTCGTCCGAAGAACGATATCTGGGGGAAAAAAAAAATAAATACACAAATAAAACCAGACACGCACCCTTGTTCACCTCTCTATACAAAAGTAAAAAATCCAGCTGGTCCGACCTAGTCCAGGGATTACAGTGAACAAAGTCTATGGAACCTCGTTCTGACACTCCATAGACTTTGCTTAGAGGCAGTACCAGGTGACGGTGCGCTGTGTGCGGTGACATTAGTAACATGTTTGCTGTTCACGGTCACTCCTGGTCACATTGCGCTATAAGTGACTTAGTGATTGAGGAGTAATGATAACATTACTGATATCACTGCTGTTCAGAGGGGCCGAGTCTCGGGCAGTGCAGCGTCACCCGGAATTGCCTGTAAGCAAAGTCTATGGAGTGTCAGAACGAGGCTTCATAGACTTTGTCAGTCGTTTGAATGCCAGGACTACATCGGACCAGCTGGGATTTTTTTTTTTTTTTTTTAATAAAGTTGTGAACGAGGTGGTAAGTGTCTTGTCTTAATTCTCTTTGTATTTTTTTTTAATTTTTTTCCAGACATTATTTAGACTACGGGAAAGCGGCATGTGGCTTTTTTTTAATACAATGGTAAATAAGGGAAGTTTCGGGAGTGTTTATTGAAATTTATTTTTTTTTTTTTAATTACTGGGTTAGTAATAGGGGTGTCTGATAAGACACCTCTTCATTACTAACCCCTGGGCTTAATGCCAGCTGACATCAAACCCAGAAAACATTAGCCTGATTGCCACGACACCAGGGCAAATTGGTAAGAACCAGAAATGGAGCAATTAATCTGGGGCGGCTGTGGGCTGCTATTTTTAGGCTGGTGTGTGCCCAATAACCATGGACCTTCCTAGCCTGATAATATCAGACCCCAGCTGTCTGCTTTATCATTATTGGTTATCAAGAATGGAGGGGACCTCACATAGTTTGTTTGTTTTCTTCAAATTATTTATTTGGGTAATAGATTTTACAGCTATGTGCACATCTTTAACAGACAAATTAATTTCAGCATCATGCATTTTTTGTCTGGTACATGTCACACGGATGGGCAAAACGGCCTGTGCCAGTAATGCATTTTTGTTAATATACATGTGAAGGGGACCTCAGAGTATATTTCCAGGGGCACGGCTGCAGTCCATCATCGTTTGCTTCTTGCATTGTGACTGGGGGGTGTTTCCGCTTTGTACCCCACTCACAGCTGACAATCACCCGGAGGACACAGCATCGACACCAGCCGCTCATCTACCAGTATAAAATCCACGACAAGACCGTCAGCTTCTTTGCCAGGGGATTGTCTGCAGCCGTCCTGTAATGCAGAGGCGCCCATCACTCCGATGCCCACAGATGACAGCCGGGCAGCAGACGCTCTTATCTTCTATCACAGACTGAGGTGGAAGAGGCGACGCGTATACACTTTCATGGAGGGATGTAAGGACTCCTGCTCTGGGTGGTGCTGGAGCAGCCGCTCTATATACGCTGTATACTATATATATACTACGTGGTCTGGGAACACCTTCCGTAAAGGTGGAGACCTGAACTGCACATTGGTGTTTTTCTTCGATGGCGACATCCACCAGGACTAATGTGTTGTGGATTTGCTGCATCACATTCCAGAGCTTATGATGTAAAAGAAATAATGCTGTGGATTTCACTCTTTTATATATAGAGGGCAGTCTATAATGGGAACCCATAGTATGTTATCTCTGTGCTACAGTTGTACTGAGCATGCTCCGAGCTTCATAGTAACCACCAATCGCTTATACAGGCTAATTGGGTGCCCTTTACTGGTAGCGTGGGCTCTCTTAGGGTTCAGGGATGCGGTTTATAGAGCAAGAGGAATGAAGCTATTACATTATAGATATTTAATCCAACAATTAAGCACTGTTTATAAAGAAATATATAAAGGGGATAATATAGCATATACAGTCCCATAAAAATAAAAGGGATAAATAAATGAAAGTTACTAGACCTGGTGCCACAGGAAAGGGCGCAGCTCTTACCATGGGGAACACTTCTATTAGGAAAATGATGCAGTCTTACAGAACGCTGTATTGAAGCTGCTTAAAACAAGTAAGGGTCACTTCTACCTCCCCTGGTGACATCAAATGGGGGGGTGCTAATTCATTTGAGGCTTAGGTACCAAAATTTATGAGATTTCCAATCTTAAAGGGAATCTGTCACCAGGTTTTTGCCACCTAATCTGAGAGCAACATAATGTAGAAGCAGAGATCCTGATTCCAGTGATGTCACTTACTGGGCTGCTTAGAGTAGTTTTGATAATCTCCTGCTGATAAAATTACTGTTAATCAGTACAGGACTATCTAGTTCTGTATAACTGCTAGATCTGCAGCAGAGAAAGAAGGGAATTTTGTTTACTTCCCGTAAATTCCTTTTCTTCTAGCTCCAATTGGAAGACCCAGACAATTGGGTGTATAGCTACTGCCTCCGGAGGCCACACAAAGCATTACACTAAAAAGTGTAAGGCCCCTCCCCTTCTGGCTATACACCCCCCCGTGGGATCACGGGCTCCTCAGTTTTAGTGCAAAAGCAAGAAGGAGGAAAGCCAATAACTGTTTTAAAGACAAATTCAACCCGAGAAACCACCTCGGAGAACTGAACTGTTCAACATGAACAACATGTGCACCCGAAAAAACCAAACTCCCTAAGAAAACAGGGCGGGTGCTGGGTCTCCCAATTGGAGCTAGAAGAAAAGGAATTTACGGTAAGTAAACAAAATTCCCTTCTTCTTTGTCGCTCCTAATTGGGAGACCCAGACAATTGGGACGTCCAAAAGCAGTCCCTGGGTGGGTAAAAGAATACCTCGTGATAGGGCCGACAAGCAGCCCTTTCCTACAGGTGAGCCACCGCCGCCTGAAGGACTTGTCTACCTAGGCCGGCATCCGCCGAAGCGTAGGTATGCACCTGATAATGCTTGGTAAAAGTGTGCAGACTCGACCAGGTATCCGCCTGGCACACCTGCTGAGCCGTAGCCTGGTGCCGTAATGCCCAGGACGCACCCACGGCTCTGGTAGAATGGGCCTTCAGTCCTGATGGAATCGGAAGCCCAGCAGAACGGTAGGTGTGAAGAATTGGTTCCTTGATCCACCGCGCAAGGGTGGATTTGGAAGCTTGCGACCCTTTACGCTGACCAGCGACAAGGACAAAAAGTGCATCCGAGCGGCGCAGAGACGCCGTGCGGGAAATGTAGATCCTGAGTGCCCTCACCAGATCCAATAAATGCAAACCCTTTTCAAATTGGTGAACTGGATGCGGACACAAAGACTGTAAAGTGATATCTTGATTGAGATGAAAAGAAGATACCACCTTGGGAAGAAATTCTGGAATTGGACGCAGAACTACCTTGTCCTGGTGAAACACCAGGAATGGAGATCTGCATGATAACGCCGCCAGCTCGGACACTCTCCGAAGAGACGTGACCGCCACTAGAAAGGCCACTTTCTGGGAAAGACGAGAAAGGGAAACTTCCTTCATAGGCTCGAAAGGCGGCTTCTGGAGAGCAATTAGAACCTTGTTCAGGTCCCAGGGCTCCAACGGCCGCTTGTAAGGGGGAACGAAATGACAAACCCCTTGCAGGAACGTGCGTACCTGAGGAAGTCGCGCTAGGCGTTTTTGAAAAAATACGGATAGCGCGGAGACTTGACCTTTAAGGGAGCCAAGCGACAAACCTTTTTCCAACCTAGACTGCAGGAAGGAAAGAAAAGTAGGCAATGCGAATGGCCAGGGAGAAACTCCCTGAGCAGAGCACCAAGATAAGAATATCTTCCACGTCCTGTGGTAGATCTTGGCGGAGGATGGCTTCCTAGCCTGTCTCATGGTGGCAATCACTTCATGAGATAACCCTGAGGCCGCTAGGATCCAGGACTCAATGGCCACACAGTCAGGTTCAGGGCCGTAGAATTCAGATGGAAAAACGGCCCTTGAGACAGTAAGTCTGGACGGTCTGGTAGTGCCCACGGATGGCCTACCGTGAGGTGCCACAGATCCGGGTACCACGACCTCCTTGGCCAGTCTGGAGCGACGAGAATGGCGCGGCGGCAGTCGGACCTGATTTTGCGAAGCACTCTGGGCAATAATGCCAGAGGTAGGAACACATACGGTAGCCGGAACTGCGACCAATCTTGAACTAAGGCGTCTGCCGCCAGAGCTCGGTGATCGTGAGACCGTGCCATGAAAACCGGGACTTTGTTGTTGTGCCGTGACGCCATCAGGTCGACGTCCGGCATCCCCCAGCGGCGACAGATCTCCTGAAACACTTCCGGGTGAAGGGACCATTCCCCTGCGTCCATGCCCTGGCGACTGAGAAAGTCTGCTTCCCAGTTTTCCACGCCTGGTATGTGAACTGCGGATATGGTGGATGCCGTGTCTTCCACCCACGTCAGAATCCGCCGGACTTCCTGGAAGGCTTGCCAACTGCGTGTTCCCCCTTGGTGGTTGATGTATGCCACCGCTGTGGAGTTGTCCGACTGAATTCGGATCTGCTTGCCTTCCAGCCACTGTTGGAAGGCTTGTAGGGCAAGATAGACTGCTCTGATTTCCAGAACATTGATCTGAAGGGTGGACTCTTTCCGAGTCCACGTACCTTGCGCCCTGTGGTGGAGAAACACTGCTCCCCACCCTGATAGGCTCGCATCTGTCGTGACCACCGCCCAGGATGGGGGTAGGAACGACTTTCCTTTTGACAATGAGGTGGGAAGAAGCCACCACCGGAGAGAGTCTTTGGCTGTCTGAGAGAGGGAGACATCCCTGTCTAGGGACGTCGACTTCCCGTCCCATTGGCGGAGAATGTCCCATTGTAGTGGACGCAGATGAAACTGCGCGAAAGGGACTGCTTCTATTGCTGCTACCATCTTCCCTAGGAAGTGCATGAGGCGCCTTAAGGGGTGCGACTGGCCCTGAAGGAGAGATTGGACCCCTTTCTGTAGCGAGCACTGTTTGTCCAGTGGAAGTTTCACTATCGCTGAGAGAGTATGAAACTCCATGCCAAGGTATGTCAGTGATTGGGTCGGGGTTAGATTTGACTTTGAAAAGTTGATAATCCACCCGAAACTCTGGAGAGTCTTCAGTGCCACGTTCAGGCTGTGTTGGCATGCCTCCTGAGAGGGTGCCTTGATAAGTAGATCGTCCAAATACGGGATCACGGAGTGACCCTGAGAGTGCAGGACTGCTACTACTGCTGCCATGACCTTGGTGAAGACCCGTGGGGCTGTCGCCAGCCCGAAAGGTAGAGCTACGAACTGCAGGTGTTCGCTTCCTATAACGAAGCGTAGAAAACGCTGATGCTCTGGCGCAATTGGCACGTGGAGATAAGCATCCTTGATGTCTATTGATGCTAGGAAATCTCCTTGAGACATTGAGGCGATAACGGAGCGGAGAGATTCCATCCGGAACCTCCTGGTTTTTACGTGTTTGTTGAGCAGCTTTAGATCCAGGACTGGACGGAACGACCCGTCCTTCTTTGGCACCACAAACAAATTGGAGTAAAAACCGTGACCTTGTTCCTGAGGAGGAACGGAAGTCACCACTCCTTCCGCCTTTAGAGCGGACACCGCTTGCAGCAGAGCATCGGCTCGGTCGGGCGGTGGAGAAGTTCTGAAGAAGCGAGTTGGAGGACGAGAGCTGAACTCTATCCTGTACCCGTGAGACAGAATGTCTCTCACCCAACGGTCTTTGACCTGTGACAGCCAAATGTCGCCAAAGCGGGAGAGCCTGCCACCGACCGAGGATGCGGAGAGAGGAGGCTGAAAGTCATGAGGAAGCCGTCTTGGTAACGGGTCTTCCGGCTGTCTTTTTTGGGCGTGATTGGGTCCGCCAAGAATCTGAGCCTCTCTGATCCTTTTGAGTCCTTTTGGACGAATAGAATTGGGACCTGCCTGAGCCTCGAAAGGACCGAAAACCAGACTGTCCCCTCCTCTGTTGGGGTTTGTTTTGTCTGGGTTGAGGTAAGGATGAATCCTTACCCTTGGAGTGTTTAATGATTTCATCCAAACGCTCACCAAACAATCGGTCACGAGAAAAAGGCAAACTGGTTAAACACTTCTTGGAAGAAGAATCTGCCTTCCATTCTCTCAACCACAAGGCTCTGCGTAAAACCACGGAGTTGGCGGACGCCACTGCCGTACGGCTCGTAGAGTCTAGGACAGCATTAATCGCGTAAGACGCAAATGCAGACATTTGAGAGGTCAGTGGTGCCACCTGCGGAGCAGATGTACGTGTGACCGTGTCAATCTGTGCAAGACCAGCTGAAATAGCTTGGAGTGCCCATACGGCTGCGAATGCTGGGGCCAACGACGCGCCGATAGCTTCATAGATGGATTTCAGCCAGAGCTCCATCTGTCTATCAGTGGCATCTTTAAGTGCCGCCCCATCTTCCACTGCAACTAAGGATCTAGCTGCAAGCCTGGATATGGGAGGGTCCACCTTGGGACACTGTGTCCAGCCCTTGACAACGTCAGGGGGAAAAGGATAGCGTGTATCTTTAAGTCGTTTGGAGAAACGCTTATCTGGATAAGCGTGGTGTTTCTGGATTGCGTCTCTAAAGTCAGCGTGGTCCAGAAAAGTGCTTAATTTACGCTTGGGATACCTGAAATGGAATTTCTCATGCTGTGAAGCGGACTCCTCTGCAGGAGGAGCTTGCGGAGAAATATCTAACATCTTATTGATGGACGCTATAAGATCATTCACTATGGCGTCACCATCCGGGGTATCTAGATTGAGAGCGGCCCCATTATCAGAATCCTGATCAGTTACATCCGCCTCATCACACAGAGAGTCGTCCCGTTGGGACCCTGACCAGTGTGATGAAGTGGAGGGCCTTTCATAGCGAGGCCGCTTAGGATGTCTGGGACTGTCGTCAGAGTCGTCACCCTGGGGTGCATGTGACACCCCCGGAGCTAGGAAGTGTTGCAGCTGAGGGGGACCAGGGGGCAATGATTCAACAGTGCCCATGGTCTGAGTTACTGGTCTAGACTGCAGTGTCTCAAGAATTTTAGACATAGTCATAGACAATCTGTCAGCAAAAGCTGCAAACTCCGTCCCTGTCACCTGGACAGTATTCACAGGTGGTTCTCCCTGGGTCACTTCTAGCAGAGGCCCCGGCTGAGCAATTGCCACAGGGGCCGAGCACTGCACACAATGGGGGTCAGTGGTACCTGCCGGTAGAATAGCCCCACATGCGGTACAAGCAGCATATAAAGTCCGTGCCTTAGCACTTTTGCTTTTTGCGGACGACATGCTGTGTCTCCTTGAGTAATCTAGGAGGGTATATAGCAGAAAATCACCAGCGACCGTACAGTGCAAACAGCTCAAAATACAAAGTACACTATGGCACAAGTGGGGGAGAGCCCTTAAGGCTGCTTACCGCCCGCTGAAAAGCGGGTGTGAGATCGTAGAATCCCGTGTCTGGGTCTCCCCGTCTCCCCTCTGCAGCTCAGCGTGCAGACAGGAATGGCTGCCGGCGTCCAGTGAAGAGGGGCGGACCGTGGGCGTGCCACAAACAAAAGTGCGGGAAACTGCGTCCTACTGTGCCTAGTGTGAGGGCTGGAGTATGTAAAACAGACTCCAGCCCTCAGCGCTGATGGTCTGCACAGCGTCCCGCCCTCAGCGCTGATGGTCTGCACAGCGTCCCGCCCTCCTCCTGACTGGCAGGTCTGGGGGCGGGAACGATACGAACTAGGCCGCAAAAGCCGGGGACTGTAGTAATCTAGCGCGGCCGTCATATATGCACGGCTAGCGCGGAAGTCCCCGGCGCACCACAAATCCCAGCCGCGACGCAGTAAAACACTGACCCCCGCGGCCGGATCGGCCGTTCGTACTAAGTTTACTCACTCAGCAGAGCTGTAGTGAGGAATGGCACAAGCGCAGCAGCGCTGTTTACCCCGGCGCACTAGCACACCCAGCAATGCTGCAGTGTGCGTGCGGTATGCCCGGGGACACGGAGTACCTTGCTGAAGCAGGGTCCTGACCCTGAGGAAACTCCGCTCCGTATCCAGCAGATCTTCCAGGGCTGTGGATGGAGCACGGTCTCCTGTGCCCGGAGACCGGTAAAGTCCCACTTCGCCCAGAGCCCTAATGGGGATGGGGAAGGAATCAGCATGTGGGCTCCAGCCTCCGTACCCGCAATGGGTACCTCAACCTTAACAAACACCGCCGACAGAAAGTGGGGTGAGAAGGGAGCATGCTGGGGGCCCTAGTATGGGCCCTCTTTTCTTCCATCCGACATAGTCAGCAGCTGCTGCTGACTAAACAGTGGAGCAATGCGTGGATGTCTGGCCTCCTTCGCACAAAGCATAAAAACTGAGGAGCCCGTGATCCCACGGGGGGGTGTATAGCCAGAAGGGGAGGGGCCTTACACTTTTTAGTGTAATACTTTGTGTGGCCTCCGGAGGCAGTAGCTATACACCCAATTGTCTGGGTCTCCCAATTAGGGGCGACAAAGAAATAGTGACTATACAAAATGACAGCAAACAGCTCCGTAAGTGACACATCGCTGGAATCAGGGTCTCTGTCTCTACAGTATGCTGCTCTCAAATGAGGGAGCAAAAACCTGCTGACAGATTCCCTTTAACAATATCCAGACTGGTGCTCCCCCCCAAAAAAAACAATATTCACATCTGATATTTGGCAGAGAAGCGTCTGCTATCTTTGGCCAAATGTGACTGACTAATATTTGCGCAGAAGAAAACAATATCACCTCTCAGCCTGGCGTTACCACCGTGTCCGGACTCCATGTCTGCTCTCCATAAGATAACCTACTTATCTGTTTGCGGTGCCGGCAGCCATGTTTTTACAGGATTGTGTATAAAGGGGTTTTTGCGGGATGGATGGTGGGTGCCGCCTGTTTCCTTCTCACCTCGTTGTCATTACTGTTGTACAAGGTGGAGCCCTGAATATCTCTCAACAGGTTGATTTTCGTTTCTGCACCAGGAATTGAATGTGCTGGACTTTACTGTTCATATATTTGACTGTCAGCGTTGCGAGGTGCAGTGTCCTCCTTGTGCTGAATGGTAAAGTGGTACTGCTGTAGAGTCACGCTCCCTCGCATTAGCTTACCGTTGTCACCAGCTGAGAAGGTGGAGGTCGGTCACTATGGAGAAGATGTATCCATAGAGGTAGGGCTGCAGGGCCCACACTATGGCGGTATACTCCTCCACAGTGGTGTAGGCCACTTCACGGGATAAGAGCTTGGAGCTGAGGTTCTTCACCGTATGCTGTCGCCCACCCCTTATTACCCGGCTGAGTACTGCACTCAGGCCACGCGCCCTGGCATCTGAACTTCAAACCATCGGGAGAGGTCTGAGGTTCGTAGAACTGGGGGATATCCAAGACCGGCTTCCAGCGCTGTAATGGCCCGCTCGACTGTTTGCGGTAGTTTTTTTTTTTTATGAGGTTCGTCAGAGGCTTGGCAAGGACAATATAGTTGGGATACTAACTTTCTCTAGTACCCTGCCATACCTGAGAAGAACATCACCTGCTTCTTGGGCTTTGGGGTAGGCCAGGAGGCGCTGGCATCTACAAGCCCAGGCTCTGGCTTCAGACTATTGCACCACTCACTCGGTGACCGAGACACTGCACCTCTGTGCATATGTGACATTTTCCTGGCTTTACAGATAAGAGCGTCTTGTCCCAGGTGGGTGTGAAAATAGCAATGTAGTCCAAATAATCAACAGCAGACCCATCCAGTCCCTCAAGCAGCTGGTCCAATCACTGGAAAGTGGCAGGAGCATTTCCCAGCCATATTGCAGCGATGACTGAGGACATTTCTGGTGCCTCCGTAGACATGGAAATCTTTCAGAACCTCCACCTCGTTTCCGTGATTGTCAAGCTATCCAGCAACTCATCAACGCGTGGCACGGGTTACGCATCAGGGGCTATGATGGCATTAAGCCTCCTGCAGACCACACACAACAAAGTCCAGTCCTTTTCTGGACCCGGCGAGGTCCATACGCTTTTGGATCAGCCCCAAGGATAACATTTAGTCTCTCGCTTTTGATGTCTTTTTGCACCTCTAGGGAGGTTCAGGATGCAAATTCCCAGACTGGGGAGTAATGACCCCATGTCTACCTCCTGGATGGCTAGCTGTGCCTTCCGTATTACACCATTGAAGGTGGCCAGGAATTCCTCCCGCAGCTGGAACTGCTTCTCTACGGTTAGCTAAGGATTGAATTCCAAGGCCTCAATAGACCTTCCGTCCCGAGCTGCTGCTAACAAGTCCACCAGGACCCCACTCTTGCCTTCATCAGGAAACCTACACACAGGAAGGGTGCAGGCTGCTCTGTCATGATGAGCTTTCATCGTGTTGACATGAAATTCCACCTTTCCTGGTGTGGTCAATGGTGACTACGTAATTCACAGAATTCCCTTATCAGATCAAGGGGGCTCCCTTTTGTATCTGAAGTAGAGGACTTTGAATTGGTAGAACCCCATTGAGGCCCATGCTAGCTCCCTAAGCAAACAGCAGGTGTGGAAGGTACCGCTCCCAGTTATATCCATGGGACTCCACCAGCATCATGGTACCATTGAATTGTTCACACAAACCATTGGTCTACGATATCCACAGCAATCCTCTGGAAAGGTTCCTCGATCAGGGAAGCTTTGGGTGTAGGACCCGATTTCACCGCTCGTTGTCAGATGATACAGAAGCAGCAGTAATTGGTGACATCTGTCCACATTTTGGGCTCATAGAAGTGATGGGACAGCCAGGCCTTGGTTTTGTTGACTCCCAAGTGTCCAGTCAGCAGGACCTTGTGGGCAATCCCTAAACAGATAGGACAGAACCAGCTGCCTTTCCTTCAGCCACTCCTGATGGGTGATACAGGAAATAAGACTCCCAGTATAACCTCCCTGGATCCCACAATCCCCCCTCATTGTCTGTCTCGGAGGTGGGCTGCCTGCAAAGTCCCAAAACACCTCAAGATGGGCATCTGCCTGAAGTGCAGCCTGGACCTCCCGGTAACAGCTAGAAGCGATGTTATAGCCCAAACCTCTGGGACCTGTTCTGGGTCAATAACTGGTCCTGTTATCCCACCTGATGATGGGGGTGCAGAAGGCAGCACCTTCCCTGCGGTTTTGGTACTATGACTGCAGGTGACAGCGACCATGTAGGTCGTCTTTCCGGTGGACAACAACACTTTCCCACCATCCTGACAGGCTGTGGGACACATTTTCCCATCCTACCATAATGCTGCAGAATCATGGGGCAGCTACCACTGGCCATTGTCACAGACCACGGTGACACTGACAAGCTGCACACGACCACGGTTCTTGTGGTCTCCATCTCCCTTAGCACCGGTTCTTACTCCTTTGAGAGGATCCTCAGTGACCTCACTTCGCAGTGGGACATGGCTGAGTGTTCCGGTGCAATGGAAATCATCATCATCCTGCGAAACTGTGACATTATCAACATTTAGTTTTATTAGTTAACATGAACGGCCAGATTGTGAACCTTCACAATGACCGATTTCCCAAAGACCACACTTCCCTTAACCCTCTTCTAGCTCCACAGTCTAGGAAACCCATGGGTAAAGGTCAGCGTGTACCCCCAATCCCAATGACAGAATATTCCCAGGAATAAGGTGTTCAGGGGACACTAATTCAGGGCAGATGAGGGTTTGTTCGGCTCTGGTGTCCTTGAGCCCCTCAGTGACAGTGTCACCCACAGTGACCGGCAAAGTTATCATAGGTCCTCCCAACAGTTCCACCCTCAAAAAGGACCCCTGTATTAGGCTCCTGGGCCTGAGATGTGAGGTTCCTCTTCTACCGCTCTGGGCAGGTGGTGCTGAGGTTTCCGATCCGGTTGCAGGCAAATTAGTGGTGTGAATGAGGGACAGACTTGCTGCAGGCAGCTATGGCAAACCACACGGCTAAGCCTTTGGCTGGGGCCTTTCCTGTGAATACTGTCCTGGCGACACAGCTCATGAGTGGCCACATGGGAGTCCTTTATGCTTGCTGCTTGAGCCAGGTCCATAGGCTTCTGGTCCAGTGGGTAGATATTCAGGAACTGCTGCTTTAGGAATAAGTCTATTATGGCCCCCGCAGTGGGAGCAGACATGTCGCTGGTCCACTATTCCATGGCTACTCTTTGGTGGTCAGAGAGGCCAGTATAGGTCTACTGAGGGCCACACTGGATTTTGCAGAACTTCGGTGGGTAGATTTCAGGAGTGAAGTTAAACTCCTTCATCAGGGCCTTTTTGATGGCCTCATAGTCCTCACCCTACTCTCCAGGTAGAGCTACAAACACCTTCAGGGCTGCACCTCTCAGTCGTGCAGTTATGTACTTGGCCCATTGTGCAGGCGGGATCTGGTACTGTCTGCAGAGCATCTCAAAGGCTGCGAGGGAGTTGTCCAGGCCCACATCCTTCTCCAGCACATGGAAGTCCTCGGCTTAGGGCTTAACTATAGCTGGGCTTGTGGTGCTGAGGTAACGTTGAAGCCGGCGCAGATCTACTTTCTGCTGTCCTTCGGCCTGACACTCTTGGTGTTGCTCAATGAGCTTCAGTTGTCCCTCTAGGTTGTCTGAGCCTCGTTGCAGAAGGGTGATCTGCAGGTGGGGTCCATGCTACCCTGATTGCTGTGGCTTGTATCCATAGGTGGTGGGACTCCATGCTACAGCACCACTCAAACCTTGGCTCACCACCCTTACATCAGGGCTCGGGTGAAGGACTTGCTCTGCGTTAAATTGCAGCAGTTCAGTGATCTGTATCAATCTGTTTCATCATACAGATGGCAGCAAGCACCTTCATGTTCTTCCATTTGTACCAGGCCTCCCCAATAGCAGCCATGATTGCCAAATAAAAGATTGGACAGAAAGACGAGAGAGGGGGGACGGGTGCAACTGCTACACGTGCAGCAATGTCCAGGTATAATTACACTGAGTCCCAGCCTCAAAACTCTGCAGAGTCCTGGTAGAGACCGTGAAAGTTTTTATTGACCGGATCCCTAATGCTCTAATCCCAGCGCTGCCACCAATTTGTCAGGGGACAGCACACCACTTTCCAAAAATCGTCGGGCAATATCACACAATTGATTGATTTTGCTACTAGGCCAATTATTAGGCGCTTTGACAGTGATCGTATGCTATACACACACTCAATCCAAACACATGGAATGTATATATATATACCTCAGTACGGTCACTGCTAAGCCCCGCAACAACCAAAGGAAAACTACTAGCTGGCACCACCAGTCACTTATACAGGCCAATTGGAAACCCATGTCTGGTAACCTTTGTCCTCACAAGGCTTCAGGAGGGTGGTTTATAGAGCAAGAGGATCAAAGTTATTACATTTATATAGTAAATAAAATTAGAAAATACACAAGCTGTTACGAAGGGGACAAGACCGTACAGTATATACAATCGCATAAAAGGGATAAGCAGTAGAAAATTACTAGACCTTAAGGCCCAGTCACACACAACGACTTACCAGCGATCCCGAAAACGATGCGACCTGATAGGGATCGCAGGTAAGTCGCTGGGAGGTTGCACAGTCAGATCTTACCAGCGATGCAGGAACAATACAGGTCGCAGTGGCGACCTGTATAACGATCTCAGCAGTCACTGTGACCCTGTCACACAGTGTCAAACACAGCGATGTGTCCTGCCCAGCAGGACATCGTCTTTGAAGAAAATGGCCAGGACCATTCTGCAACGACTAGAGAGATCTCACAGCAGGGGCCTGATCGCTGGTAGATGTCACACACAACAAGATCGCTAACGGGATCGCTACTGCGTTACTGAAACCGTGACTCAGCTGCGATCTCGCTAGCAATCTCGTTATGTGTGACGGTACCTTTAGATTAGGAAAGTGCTGCAATCATGTAGCGACCTGTATCTCCCAGCACTAAACAATGGCTTCAAGTCTGAATCTGTTTTCACCTGATTAAAGTCACTTCCACCTACCCCCCTTGTGACTGGTAAATAAACTGAGGCTCAAGTGTCAAAAATGATGAGATACCCAATCTTCAGGAAATCTGCCCCCCCCCCTCCCCCCACCGGAGGTCCCAGGCAGACGATATTACCGCCATATTTCTGATCATGATTTTAGTTTTCTACAGACAGGAGACATGGTATATACATCATCATCCATATCTGGCTGATAATTTGGGACTGATTTCAGACCGCAACAGCAACACAAGTATATGCATGGCATTTGTTCCTGTGCCACAATGTCGAAAATATGTCTCCCATAACAACACCAGGGCCCACACCAGTCACAAAAAAAACCAAAACATTCTCATACCTGGTATCCAGCACTGAAGAGTCTTCCATCGTTGGCTAAGTTTGGCTATGAAGCCAGGAATACTTATTTATACAGTAAAGTATCGCCTCACAGCCTGGTGTTTCCACTGTGTCCGGACTCCATGTCTGCGCCCCATCAGATAACCTACTTCAACTACCTGCTCACAGCGAGGGGGCAATGTACAGTGTTTGGGGTTTTTTCCATTTACAATTTATGCTGTAGCCATATGCTCAATATGAGGATGACAATGGGTAATATATTCGGACCATCAGCCTCAGAGATCTGCTACGAGTATAAATGGATAGTAGGAAGCCATTTAGTCACGATGCGACATTAGGGGGTGACTTTTTTGGGATTAGATAATCTCTAAAATAAAAATAAAAAAAAATCCCGCTCCTCTTTCTGGGTCCTTTACATGTTCCCACTTAGCCCAAAAACACCCCAACAACACAACGTTTCAGAGAAAGTTTTTATGTAAGAAAATTACAGAAGATCGAAAAAAACAAAACAAAAACTAAATTAAAAATATTCCAAGAACCTAAGAGTCTGTACAGCGAACACTCGGCGGCTCCAAGCTACAGCAAAATAAATTATAACCTTTACCAAAAATATTCTCCTCTACCCCAGGACGCCGGTCACACCTGACAGAAGACGGTATCAATGTGGCGCCATGAACCATCGCTGGGGCAGCAGCGTCGGCGGGCCGCGGATCCCGTCATGTGACCCATCACGCTTCACGTGGGCGACAATACGGCGAGAGCAGAACCAACCCGGCTACAATAATCACATTCTGGTCACAGTAATCTTACTGGATCTGGGTTTTCTTGGAGGGTGACATGACACCTCCCTGGAAGAGCAGGTTGGAAGGGGGAAAGCTGATGGCATTTATTAAGTAAACCCCCCCCCCCCCCCCCCCCATCCAAGCCCTCACACTGGGGGGATTTATACTTATGGATGTGGTGATGAAGCTCCCACCATCACTGTTGTGAGTGGTCACCACATACAGCACCTTATCCCTCAGCACTCGTCCTCCATCGATCCTAGACTTGGTGTGTCCGGACTGGTACTCCTCCCCTCCCTGCACACTGGCCATTCTTTGGTAGCACCCCCTCTATATTAGCAGTAATGGGATCACACCAGCAGGGGCCGAGGATGCCGGCCGGTAGGTCTGGGCTCATGGACATTGGATCACAACCCTACGTATCTTTTTGTGCCCCTTATGCTACCACCCATCCCTCTTCCCGTCTATGGTCTGTCGTCCCACTGCAGTGGAAGGGATGACGTGTGGTTCGATACTCAGTATCATTTATAGTGCACCATGATCAGATCATATATATATATTTTTTACGGCTTTTTCCACATTCCTCCAGTGACATCATCTGCATCACCGCCTGCCTAATCTCTCCTGGGGGGTCCCGAGAGACCCTTCTCTGAGGTGCACCCACCGCGGAGGCACTGGCGTTACTCATCCATCACGTGCTGCCGATTCATTACGAATCTTTCCGGGGTCCTGCATTTTCTAGGGGCATCACCAACAGGTAACGGCCGATCCCAAGAAAACGGGGAGCTGTAAATTGTACAATTCCATTGGAAGTATAGTTAGAAACTCGTGGATACGGATTTTCTTTTTTAGCTGGTCTCTTGGTGATGGGATAACCCCCTTCAGTCGAGCTTCTCCAGGACTGACGGGACATAGACCAGACTGAGTTCGCTGCCAAAGTCACACACAATGGCTGCGTTGTCCAGGACCAGGATCTGGCGCGCCGGCTGCGCCTCCTCGCACTTTCCCAGGTAGACGGTCTGTAGGAGATCTCCGTAACCGATGTCCCAGAACGATACGCAGCCCTGGCCGCCCGTCACCAGCAGGTTGTCGGAGATGAGACCCAAACTGGAGCCACAACCCAATTCCTGAGGAGAGAACATGACGCCATCAGACAGGCACAGGCGGGCGGCTGGTAGGGGACAGCCAGAGACCGACCGCGGATTAACTGTCTGCACCGCCTGGTGCGGCTTTTCCACTTTGTACCGGTCATGTTTCTTTACCAGCAGTGGATATGGCTGCCATCATCATCACTCACCTGCTGGATGGAGTACAGCTTAATGCCGGAGCTCCGGTCCCATATACTGATCACATCATCCAGGCCGCTGCTGATGACGTAGGACGCCGTGCACAACAGGGAGGTGATGTCTCCTCGATGCCCGTGCATGTGGCCCACCCGACTGCCGGTGAGAACGTCCCATAAACAGATGGCGCCATCTTGTCCCCCACTGGCCAGGACCATGGTCTGCGGATAAAGACCAGTAAGTATGGAGGCCGAGTGGGGGGCATCTCCCCGTCCAGAGCGCAGACACTCACCTGATCTATATAAATGACAGTGATCCCTCCTGAGTGACCCTGCAGTGTGAACAAGCAGCAAGCGTCCTCCAGGCGGTACACCTACAGAAAGGCCAGACTGTCATGTTTCCAATCACTGGCAGGGTAAGGGGCGGAGTCAGAAATCATAGCTTACCTTCAGAGTGTGGTCCTGGCTGCCGGTCACCAGGCGTCCGGCCGCGGCTTTTAACACTGTGATTGGCTTCTGGTGGGCACATGACACAGTGTGGGTCAGGTGACAGCGGATAATGTCATCGCTGGAGTATAGCGGAGAGCTGGGGACGGTGCTGCGGACGGCTGCTCCTGGGGAACCAGAACCTCATTACTACAAGCTCCACGGACTCCGGAGCGAACAGAGAAGAAACCAATAAGTAGAGGAAAAAGCCGACACAGGCACTAGTCACAGACCGCGGGGGGACGGCCGGGACATCACTCACCTCTGAACTGTAACGGGCTGGACGACTTCTGCAAATCCAGACAGAAGAAATCCAAGGAGCCATTGAGCCGCGCGGCTACGATCCTGGAAGATGGAGACCTCATCGTTATGACCGTACAATGATTTGCACATACAGGCGGTACAAGGTGTCGGCAGCGAGGACATACCTGTGGTTCAAGAAAACCAGTGCAGTAATCCCGCTTTGCCCGTCACCACTACTGCAGCGGAGGACCCCCTCGATGGCGTCCCAGACCTATAGGGGAGAAAAAATAATGGAGCTGAAGTATCCACCGATGCATCCAATACACAGGGGCTGTGGACACGGTGCACGCTGTCCGGATACATCACACCATATTCATCATTAAAGGGGTTGTCTAGCGAAAACATGGAGACGGACGGGGCTCTTTATCTGTTAGTGCAGATGTCTGAGCGCTGCTTCGGAGCACGAGGAGACAAGGTTTTCCCTAAAAGCGATGATATTCTGTGCACCACTTAAGAGTTTGGTGTAATGGACACTCTCCTATGAAGCCCAGAGGACTAAGATTTCAGCCATGGGGGCGTCATGAGCGCCACCGCAATTATGGTATTTAAATGACCAGGTCTGGGATTGATGGTGGCGCTTAAATGGTTAAACTGCAGCGCTTGACACAAGCTACAGCCGGGGATAAAAATGGACGCCACAGGTTAAAGGATTAAAGAGTCTCGCTACATGACGAGGACCTCCCCCGTCCCATGAGTCTCTACTGCACGGACGAGGTGCAAAAAACTCAAGACAGCGGGCGGCTGATGTCGGTCACCTCCTTTTGGAGACTATTCTGGATCGGCTTTAATGTGTCATTACGGTGTTTATTTAAGACTGGTACCTCCAGTAGAGGGCGCTAGAAATCCCGAGGAGAGCCTCTGTGCGCACCATGATGTCTGGCTCTGCGTCCGGCTGCGACTCGGATGTTTTAGTAACTTATGTTTTACAGTTGAGATAAACGACCGTCTTTCCTTACACTATGGTGCAACATTTAGCGCTACTCTGTCAAAGTAGCCATGCGGTCATAAACCTTCCTAAATGCAGCGAGGGGCCCAGCAGCCTCCGCCAGGTGGAGCAAGAGGCCCGGCAGGTGGAGTAAGAGGACCACCAGGCACAGCAAAGGGCTCACCAGCCTCCACCAGGTGCAGGAAAGGGCTCGCCAGCCTCCACCAGGCGCAGGAAAGGGCTCGCCAGCCTCCACCAGGCGCAGGAAAGGGCTCGCCAGCCTCCACCAGGCACAGAAAAGGGCCCGTCAGCCTCCACCAGGTGCAGGAAAGGGCTCGCCAGCCTCCACCAGGCACAGCAAAGGGCTCGCCAGCCTCCACCAGGCACAGAAAAGGGCTCGCCAGCCTCCACCAGGTGCAGGAAAGGGCTCGCCAGCCTTCACCAGGTGCAGGAAAGGGCTCGCCAGCCTCCACCAGGTGCAGGAAAGGGCTCGCCAGCCTCCACCAGGTGCAGGAAAGGGCTCACCAGCCTCCACCAGGCACAGGAAAGGGCTCGCCAGCCTCCAGCAGGTGCAAGAAGGGGGACATCAGGCGCAGGAAATGGCCTGCCAAACTCCGCCAGGTGCAGCAAGGGGCCACCGAGTGCAGAAAATGGCCCGTCGGCCTCCACCAGGTGCAGGAAAGGGCTCACCAGCCTCCACCAGGCGCAGGAAAGGGCTCGCCAGCCTCCACCTGGAGCAGGAAAGGGCTCGCCAGCCTCCACCTGGAGCAGGAAAGGGCTCGCCAACCTCCAACTGGAGCAGGAAAGAGGACGTCAGGCACAGGAAATGGCCTGTCAGCCTCCGCCAGATGCAGCAAGGGGCCCACCAAGTGGCCCATTAGCCTCCGCCAGGTGCAGCAAGGGGCATGTCAGGCGCATGTAATGGCCCACGGGTTTCCACCATGTGCAGCAAGGGGCCCGCCAACCTCCATAAGGTGCAGCAAGGGGCCCACCATGTGCAGGAAATGGCCCGTCAGCCTCCACCAGGCGCAGGAAAGGGCTCGCCAGCCTCCACCAAGCACAGAAAAGGGCCCGTCAGTATCCACCAGGTGCAGGAAAAGGCTCGCCAGCCTCCAGCAGGTGCAGGAAAGGGCTCGCCAGCCTCCAGCAGGTGTAAGAAGGGGGAAGTCAGGCGCAGAAAATGGCCCACCAGCCTCCGCAAGGTGCATGTCAGGCGCAGGTAATGGCCCACCAGCCTCCGCAAGGTACAGCAAGGGGCACGTCAGGCGCATGTAATGGCCCACGAGTTTCCACCAAGTGCGGCAAGGGGCTCGCCAACCTCCACAAGGTGCAGCAAGGGGCCCGCCAATCACCATAAACTCAGCCATGAACCATTCATATCTGTATACCTCGAGCTTCCCGTTACTCCTTCCAGCTACAATGAGGTTTCCTTGTAGTCCCAAACTCCACACCGAACTGTCGAAATCTTCACTCCATCCAGAAACAGGTGAGGATGTGCCGTTACAGAGCACCAGCTCTTCTGCCGAGCTCTTCCTTCTAATGGAAGCACAGCCACCATCGGCCCGGCTCCCGGGTGATCTGTTGCGCCCGACTGGCATGATCTGGCACTGTCCATAGGGGACGGGAGAGAAGACAGGAGGAAAACTGCTGCAGGCGGCTCCGTGCTCCTCGTACACCCGCTGCACCAGGCTGCTGAAGTCGTAGCCGCTGGACTCGGGCCCCTGCCCGCCGCTCCCCGGCTCCTCCGGCTTCACCTGCTCGCAAAAGTTCGTATCGATCAGACTGGAAAGGTCGGGCTGATCGTAGAAGAGCGGCGGCAGGGAGGGCGGCTGTCTCCTCTTCAAGTAACCATTTTCCAAGGAGTCCTCAAGGGGTTTACATTCGGAGAACTGCTCCCAGGTGTCCTGATACTCGAAGATCCCACTGCTCTCCCTGCGCAGCCTGGACAGGAGGAAATACGGACACGGTCAACGGCCGCACAAAAGACCTGGATAGAAATGTGCCAGTAAGCGGCTATAATTATTTCTGCGCCCTATACTCGGTGCAGGGCTCCCGCCATATTCCTGGCTACATGAATGGCACCATGTTATTCTCCACTTACCCCTGCTTGGGGATGACGGTGAGGCAGTCTCCGGTCTGAGCGTCCCACACGCGGATCTGACCGGCCAGGCAGCAGCTCACTAACAGCATCCCATCGCTGGCGAGACACTCGATATCCTGCGAGACAGCGGGAGAGGATGAGGGCGAGAGTACAGCGGAAACAGAGACTCGGCGGCACAGTCTGGACACGCACCATGAGATGACCCCTCAGGACCAGCGGCACGATCTCGGTCTCTGGCGGTGAATACCCGTAGTCGTCGCAGGGCAGGTCCCCTTTCTTCCGGCGGCTGTGAGACAGACCGTTCTGGCCATAGTTTTTTGGGCACAGCAGTCGGTAAAGACAGAAGAGGAGCAAAACCAACAAAATTCCAGAGGCCAAACCCAACGCTCCAACTCTGAAGGGAGAAAGAGGCGAGAGATCAGGGGCCGGGCACAGGGAATGGTCACATGAGGGCCGGTCGTCAGGAGCAGCCGCTATCCTTCTAGTCTTACTTGTACAGGGTGACGTCCATGGATCCCGGGGTTTTGGGGACAGATGGAGCCACTTTGATTTCCTCTGGACGTTCATCCCTCTGAAATATCTGCGAGTGCTGGACCTCCTGAGGATGCCGCGCCTCCGAAACCTCCTCCGGGGTGAGATACAGGGTGATAGGGATCATGGGCAAGATACTGATATACCTAGGGACGACACATTGCGACGAGATTATAGAACCCCGCAGGAGAAAGGCGTCAGCAGACCCTCCATACAAGAGACCCTTACCTCTTTGCCAGGGTGAGATTGTAGTAGCTGAAGAGGGTTGGCCAGTGCCGGAAGGAGAGTTTACGCCACGTCTCTTCATCCTCGGGGCCCCAAGTGACCTCCGTATGGGCCCGGTCTTCCTTCAATTCTGGTCCAGTCTTGCTTTGGTCCTTACGCTGCTCCTCCGCCCAGCCGCCTCTGGAGTTTCCTTCTAAGACCCCTCTGAGCGTCTCCATCATTTCGCTGTGGTCTCGCTGAGACTGATTCTCCAGGAGCTGAGAGGAGCCAGTGGGGAGGATAGAAAGCGAGCTCTGGGGGTCAGAAGCTGGCATAACGGGTACAGGAATGGGCGGCACGACAGCGCCCCCTAGAGGGCTCTGCTCTGTGACCTGAACGGTGGTCAGGTATGTGCGGAGGCCAGCAGGGTCGGTGTACAGGAGGATCCCGATCCAGACCACGGTCCCTGCCTGTAGAGGGGACATGTTATACAGCAGGCGGCCGTACAGCGAGGTGGCCATACAGGGAGGGGGCCATACAGCGGAGGCGGCCACACAGCGGGGGCGGCCACACAGCGGAGGCGGCCACACAGCGGGGGCGGCCACACAGCGGGGGCGGCCACACAGCGGGGGCATCCATACAGCGGAGGCGGCCACACAGCGGAGGCGGCCACACAGCGGGGGCGGCCACACAGCGGGGGCGGCCACACAGCGGGGGCGGCCACACAGCGGGGGCGGCCGCGGACACACTGCGGAGGCGGACACACTGCGGAGGCGGACACACTGCGGAGGCGGCCACACAGCGGAGGCGGCCACACAGCGGAGGCGGCCACATAGCGGGGCGGCCACACAGCGAGGCATCCATACAGCGGGGCATCTATACAGCGGGGCGGCCACACAGTGGGGCATCCACACAGCGAGGCATCCACATAGCGGGGCATCCACATAGCGAGGCATCCACATAGCGAGGCATCCACATAGCGGGGCATCCACATAGCGGGGCATCCACAGCGGGGGCGGCCACATAGCGGAGCATCCACACATCGGGGGCGGCCACACAGCGGGGGCGGCCACACAGCGGGGGCGGCCACACAGCGGGGGCATCCACACAGCGGGGGCATCCACACAGCGGGGGCATCCACACAGCGGGGGCATCCACACAGCGGGGCATCCATACAGCGGGGCATCCATACAGCGGGGCGGCCACACAGCCGGGCATCCACACAGCGGGGCATCCATACAGCCGGGCGGCCACACAGCCGGGCATCCACACAGCGGGGCGGCCACACAGCGGGGCATCCACACAGCGGGGCATCCATCGTCATTGCCACTTACCATGATGATCCTCTGGGCCAGTCGTGTCCTCGCAAAGAAGTAGATCAGGCGCAGTCTTTTGGGCAGCCGCAGGTTTCGCAGGGGCTGCAGGGTGATGGTGTGAGGGGTGTTGGGGCGCAGGGCTTGCTGACGCTCGTATTTCGGGGCACGAGACAGCGGCTTGGATGGTGGCATGCAGGCCTCGGCTGGCAGCCTCTTGTTCAGGTCAGCGAGCTGCAATGAAGGGGGGGCTTATTAGAAGCTTTCCATCGAGGTGGGCACCGGATGAGAGAGGGGCTACAAGGAGCGCCGGACCCAGTGTGCCCACCCAGCACATGAAACGTAGACGTATGGCAATGATAATGTGTGGTGGCGCTGCAGGGGAACTCAGTCATTGTTGGGGGGTTCTGCAGTGGGAGACCCTGCATTCAGCTCAATTTTGGGGGACCCTCTAATAACATCATTACTTGTCGGCTTGGTTGGGTACAGATGGTCAATACACTATGGGGGAACTTATGGGCCGTAAAGCAAAAGGGTGACATGAAAAAGTTGACCTACTTTGTGCGAACCAAACCTGAGCGACAATGTGGACATTTCACCGCTTTTTTGCTGCCCTGACTCTCAATAAATGTGACCGTGGCTCCACACCCCGATGGAGTCACATAATAGCGGAAATCTGTAGTGCGCGGCTGTCACGACTTCCACTTGTGGCGCAGCAGCTGCTTATAATGCACCAAGTGTAATAAAAGGCGCCATCCTCTTCATAAATGTGGCGCACATTACGCCGGCGCGTTTCTTATTGCTTCGTGTGCCCCGCACGCATAGACACAATCAGGTGGAGAAAGAGCCACGTGTCCTCATCAGGTATCTCAGCCCTGCGTGGCTTCATGTCCCGCAGCTGCACGTGTATCCGCACGCCGAGGATCCTCCAGGGCTCTGCCGCCGCCTCCGGTTTCTAGTGATTAAGTCGGTGCAGGCCCAAAAGATTTCGGATTCACGAAAATGAATATATGATGACCCCAGAAAAGTATCTGGCAAAACGCTCGTTTAGATATTTCTTGGGATTTACAGATTCACTTGTGGAGATCTTCACAGCTACCATGGCTGCGCATATATCACATATGGCCACACCGACGCCGTCCATCGCATCGCTGCTTATTGTGCATGGAATGTGTCAGTGGGGTAATAATGGTGTAGACAGTCACTGGGTCGGACCTGAGCCGTTTACAGAATCACTGCACGCCTCTGCTTCCCGAAACCCCAACTGTACCTCCATTCTACGGATGTCGATGGATAATACGGTGGTGAAGAAGAACATCTGCAGGAAGAAGTCCGATACCAACCCGACCACAGCGAAGAGGCAGAACTCCTGGGAGAGAAGAAACGAGAGGAACATGAGAGGAGGAGCACGAGGAGGAGGAGGAGCGCGAGGAGGAGGAGGAGCGCGAGGGGAGGAGGAGCGCGAGGGGAGGAGGAGCGCGAGGGGAGGAGGAGCGCGAGGGGAGGAGGAGCGCGAGGGGAGGAGGAGCGCGAGGGGAGGAGGAGCGCGAGGGGAGGAGGAGCGCGAGAGGAGGAGGAGCACGAGAGGAGGAGGAGCACGAGAGGAGGAGGAGCACGAGAGGAGGAGGAGCACGAGAAATAATAATAATGAAGGGAATTTTGTTTACTTACCGTAAATTCCTTTTCTTCTAGCTCTAATTGGGAGACCCAGACAATTGGGTGTATAGGCTATGCCTCCGGAGGCAGCACAAAGTATTACACTCAAAAGTGTTAAGCCCCTCCCCTTCTGCCTATACACTCCCCGTGCTCCCACGGGCTGCTCAGTTTTGGTGCAAAAGCAAGAAGGAGGAAAAAGAATTATAAACTGGTTTAAAGTAACTTCAATCCGAAGGAATATCGGAGAACTGAAACCATTCAACATGAATGACATGTGTACACAAAAAAACAGGGGCGGGTGCTGGGTCTCCCAATTAGAGCTAGAAGAAAAGGAATTTACGGTAAGTAAACAAAATTCCCTTCTTCTTTGTCGCTCTATTGGGAGACCCAGACAATTGGGATGTCCAAAAGCAATCCCTGGGTGGGTAAAATAATACCTCGTAAGAGAGCCGTAAAACGGCCTTTTCCTACAGGTGCGCAATCGCCGCCTGAAGGACTCGTCTACCTAGGCTGGCATCCGCCGAAGCATAGGTATGCAACTGATAGTGTTTCGTGAAAGTGTGCAGGCTCGACCAGGTAGCCGCCTGACACACCTGCTGAGCCGTATCCTGGTGTCTCAAAGCCCAGGACGCACCCACGGCTCTGGTAGAATGGACCTTCAGCCCTGAGGGAACCGGAAGCCCAGCCGAACGGTGGACTTCGAGAATTGGCTCCTTGATCCACCGAGCCAAGGTTGATTTGGAAGCCGGTGACCCTTTACGCTGGCCAGCGACAAGGACAAAGAGTGCATCCGAGCGGCGCAGGGGCGCCGTACGAGAAATGTAGAGTCTGAGTGCTCTCACCAGATCTAACAAGTGCAAATCCTGTTCACATTGGTGAACTGGATGAGGACAAAAAGAAGGTAAGGAGATATCCTGATTGAGATGAAAGGGGGATACCACCTTAGAGAGAAAGTCCGGAACCGGACGCAGAACCACCTTGTCCTGGTGAAACACCAGGAAAGGGGCTTTGCATGACAATGCAGCTAGCTCGGACACTCTCCGAAGTGAAGTGACTGCTACTAGAAAAAAACCACTTTCTGCGAAAGGCGTGAGAGAGAAATATCTCTCATTGTCTCGAATGGTGATTTCTAAAGAACCAGCAGCACCCTGTTCAGAATCCAGGGTTCTAACGGCCGCTTGTAAGGAGGGACGATGTGACAAACCCCCTGCAGGAACGTGCGTACCTGTGGAAGTCTGGCTAGGCGCTTCTGGAAAAAACACAGAGAGCGCTGAGACTTGTCCCTTAAGGGAGCTGAGCGACAAACCCTTTTCCAGTCCAGATTGAAGGAAGGACAGAAAAAATGGGCAAGGCAAAGTGCTAGGGAGAAGAACCCTGAGCAGAGCACCACGACAGGAAAATTTTCCACGTCCTGTGGTAGATCTTGGCGGACGTTGGTTTCCTAGCCTGTCTCATAGTGGCAATGACGTCTTGAGATAATCCTGAAGACGCTAGGATCCAGGACTCAATGGCCACACAGTCAGGTTGAGGGCCACAGAATTGAGATGGAAAAAACGGCCCTTGAGATAACAAGTCTGGTCGGTCTGGTAGTGCCCACGGTTGGCCGACCGTGAGAAGCCACAGATCCGGGTACCACGACCTCCTCGGCCAGTCTGGAGCGACGAGGATGACGCGGCGGCAGTCGGTCCTGATCTTGCGTAACACACTGGGCAACAGTGCCAGCGGAGGAACACATAAGGGAGCTGAAACTGCGACCAATCCTGAACTAAGGCGTCTGCCGCCAGAGCTCTGGGATCTTGAGACCGTGCCATGAACGTCGGTACCTTGTAATTGTGCCGGGACGCCATGAAGTCGACGTCCGGCACCCCCCAGCGGCAACAGATCTCCTGAAACACGCCCGGGTGAAGGGACCATTCCCCTGTGTCCATGCCCTGGCGACTGAGATAATCCGCTTCCCAGTTTTCCACGCCTGGAATGTGAACTGCAGAGATGGTGGAGGCCGTGGCTTCCACCCACATCAAAATCCGCCGGACTTCCTGGGAGGCTTGCCGACTGCGTGTGCCGCCTTGGTGGTTGATGTATGCCACCACTGTGGAATTGTCCGACTGAATTCTGATCTGCTTGCCTTCCAGCCACTGCTGGAAAGCTTTCAGGGCAAGATAGACTGCTCTGATCTCCAGAACATTGATCTGAAGCGAGAACTCTTGCTGGGTCCACGTACCCTGAGCCCTGTGGTGGAGAAAAACCGCTCCCCACCCTGACAGACTCGCGTCCGTCGTGACTACTTCCCAGGATGAGGGTAGGAAAGATTTCCCCTTCGCTAATGAAGTGGGAATAAGCCACCACCAAAGGGAAGCTTTGGTCGTCTGAGAGAGGGAGACGGTCCTGACGAGGGACGTCGGCTTCCTGTCCCATTTGCATAGGATGTCCCATTGAAGGGGACGCAGGTGAAATTGCGCGAAAGGGACTGCCTCCATTGCTGTCACCATCTTCCCCAGGAAGTGCGTGAGGCGCCTCCCGGGATGTGACTGGCCTTGAAGGAGAGATTGTACCCCTTTCCGTAGTGACTGCTGTTTGATCAGCGGAAGCTTCACTATCGCTGAGAGTATGAAACTTCGTGCCAAGATATGTCAGCGATTGGGCCGGTGTCAGATTTGACTTTGGAGAATTGCTGATCCACCCGAAACCCTGGAGAGTTTCCAGGGTAGCGTCAAGGCTGCGTTGGCATGCCTCTATAGAGGGTGCCTTGATCAGCAGATCGTCCAAATACTGGATCACCGAGTGACCCAGGGAGTGTAGAAGCGCTACTACAGTAGCCATAACCTTGGTAAAAACCCGTGGGGCTGTTGCCAGGCCGAACGGCAGTGCCACGAATTGCAGGTATTCGTGTCCTATGGCGAAGCGCAAGAAGCGCTGGTGCTCTGGAGCAATCGGTACATGGGGATAAGCATTTTTGATATCGATTGATGCAAGGAAATCTCCTTGGGACATTGAGGCGATGACGGAGCGGAGGGATTCCATCCGGAACCGCCTGGTTTTTACCCGTCTGTTTGGACGTGACTTAGACCGCCCTGCATCAGAGCTCCTTTGTCTTTCTGAGACCTTGTGGACGAGGAGAATTGGGACCTGCCCGCGCCCCGAGAGGAGCGAAACCTCGACTGCCCTCTCCTCTGTTGGGATATGTTTGGTTGGGACTGGGGTAAGTATGTATCCTTTCCCTTGGATTGTTTGATGACTTCATCCAGACGCTCGCCAAACAACCTGTCGCCACAAATTGGCAAACTGGTTAAGCGCTTTTTTGGAAGCAGAATCTGCCTTCCATTCCCGTAGCCATAAGGCCCTGCGGAGTACCCCCGAATTGGCGGCCGCAACCGCCGTACAGCTCGCAGAGTCCAGGACAGCACTAATAGCGTTGCCGAGGTTTGGGAGGTAATGGATGCCACTTGTGGCGCGGACGTGCATGTGGCTGCTTCAATTTGCGCTTGACCTGCTGAGATAGCTTGTAGCGCCCATACGGCTGCGAATGCTGGGGCAAAAGAAGCGCCGATCGCTTCATAGATGGATTTCAACCAGAGCTCCATCTGCCTGTCAGTGGCATCCTTGAGTGAACCTTCATCTTCCACTGCAAGTAATGATCTAGCCCCCAGTCTGTGAGATTGGAGGGTCCACTCTGAGACACTGAGTCCGACCTTTAACCACGTCAGGTGGAAAAGGACAACGTGTATCCTTAAGGCGCTAAGAAAAAACGCTTATCTGGACAAGCATGGTGATTCTGGACTGCCTCTCTGGAATCAGAATGGTCTAGAAACATACTCGGTGTACGCTTGGGGAACCTGAACCGGAATTACTCCTGCTGATAATCTGACTCCTCTGCCGGAGGAGCTGAGGGAGAAATATCCAGCATTTGATTGATGGACGCAATGAGATCGTTCACTATGGCGTCCCCGTCTGGAGTATTACGATTGAGAGCGCCCTCAGGATCAGAATCCTGATCAGCTGTCTCCGCATCATCAACCGGAGATTCCCCCCGCTGAGACCCTGAACAACATGATGTCGAGGGAAAATCTAAGCGAGCTCGCTTAGTCGGTCTGGGGCTGGGGTCTAAGTCAGAACCCTCAGCCTGGAAATTGTGTCCCGGGAGGACATTGTTGGTCCAATTGAGGGGGGCCAGGGAACAATGATTCAACAGAGTCCCTTTGCTGAGATACCGGCCTGGACTGCAAGGCTTCTAGTATCTCAGCCATAGTCTCAGAGAGTTTTGCAAACTCCATCCCCGTCATTAAGGACCGTGTCAACAGGTGTCTCCCCCTGGGCCCCTCTTAGCAGATGCTCTGGCTGAAGAAGAGAGTCACAGGGGCCACACATTGCCCACAATGAGGGTCAATGGGACCTGCCGGCAGCTGGGTCGTACAAGCGGCGCAGGCAGCATAATAAGCCTGTGTTTTGGCACCCCTGTCTTTGTGGGCGCCATGCTATTGTTTTCCCTGATTAACACCAAAGGGTAAATAGCCATAATGAACTGTGCTCATACAGTGTAAAGTATATAGTAATAACACAGAATGTATCAATACACTACAGCACCATGGGGCTAACACCACAGGTGCTGCTTACCAGCCGCCTAAGGCGGTTGTGAGGCCACCAGAGACCGTGTCTGGGTCTCCCAGGGTTAATCCCTCTCTGCAGCGTCGGAGGAGCTGACAGGAAATGGCTGCGGCGTCCTGCCGAGAGAAGGGAGCCGTGGGCATCTCACACAGTGCACAGTGAGGGGAGTGGAGTATGCAAAGCATGCTCCAGCCCTCATGCTGCTCGTTTGTCCCTCTCTTCCGTGCAGCGTCCCGCCCTTCCCCTGCCTGTCAGGGCTGAGGGCGGGAAAAAGGAAGCTAGGCCGCAAGAAAGCCGGGGACTCGAGTATAAGCGTCGCCGCCGTAAAAGCGCGGCCGACGCCGAAGTCCCCGGCGAACTACAAGTCCCAGGCGCGCCGCAGTTTCACATGGCAGCGGCGGTTAGCGCGGTAGCCCCTACATATAAACACACTCAGCGACGCTGAGTGTGTAATGGCACATATAGACCCGGTCAGCGCCGCGGTCCCCGGTGCACTAGCACACCCAGCAAAGCTGAGGTGTTGCCGTGCACGGTCCCTACAGGGATACAGAGTACCTCCAAGATGCAGGGCCATGTCCCTGAACGGTACCCGGCTCCTATCCAGCATGGTCCTCAGGAGCTGTGGATGGAGCACGGTCTCCTGTGCCTGGAGACCGATAGGATCCCACTTCACCAGAGCCCTGAGGGGGATGGGGAAGGAAAGCAGCATGTGGGCTCCAGCCTCCGTACCCGCAATGGATACCTCAACCTTAACAACACCGCCGACAAAAAGTGGGGTGAGAAGGGAGCATGCTGGGGGCCCTATATGGGCCCACTTTTCTTCCATCCGACCTGGTCAGCAGCTGCTGCTGACCAATCTATGGAGCTGTGCTGTGCATGTCTGCCTCCTTCGCACAAAGCATAAAAACTGAGCAGCCCGTGGGAGCACGGGGAGTGTATAGGCAGAAGGGGAGGGGCTTAACACTTTTGAGTGTAATACTTTGTGCTGCCTCCGGAGGCATAGCCTATACACCCAATGGTCTGGGTCTCCCAATAGAGCGACAAAGAAAATAAGTTTTATTTCTATAGCGCCAACATATTCCACAGCGCTTTACAATTAAGAGAGGACATGTACAGACAATATGAGACAATACAAAATAACAACATTAAGATACCAGGAGGAGTGAGGGCCCTGCTCGTAAGCTACAGTCTATGAGGAAATAGTGGGGGCACAAAAGGTGAATGGGGGGAGAAAAGCTCGTCATATATGGTCCGGCCATCGATTTAATAGGGGATTCAAAAGCAGCTGCATGAACCCATCGGTGAGAATTTATACAGGTACAGGGGACGAGAACTGGAAGTAAGTTTTTTGAAGGGCAGAAAGGGACTAGATTAGATCAGGGCAGTGAGGGGATAGGCCGGTCTAAAGAAATGCATTTTTAGGGCCCGCTTAAAGGTGTGGATGTTGGGAATTAATCGTATTTCTCTTGGTAGTGTGTACCAGAGCATAGCCGCAGCTCGTGAGAAGTCTTGAAGACGGGAGTGGGAGGTTCGAATTGTTGAGGATGTCAGTCTTAGGTCATTAGCAGAGCGGAGGGCACGGGTGGGGTGATAGACAGAGAAAGAAGGAGCACGAGAGGAGAAGGAGCACGAGGAGGAGGGGGAGCACGAGGAGGAGGGGGAGCACGAGGAGGAGGGGGAGCACGAGGAGGAGGGGGAGCACGAGGAGGAGGGGGAGCACGAGAGGAGGGGGAGCACGAGAGGAGGGGGAGCACGAGAGGAGGAGGAGCACGAGAGGAGGAGGAGCACGAGAGGAGGAGGAGCACAAGAGGAGGAGGAGCACAAGAGGAGGAGGAGCACAAGAGGAGGAGGAGCACAAGAGGAGGAGGAGCACGAGAGGAGGAGGAGCACGAGAGGAGGAAGAGCACGAGAGGAGGAGGAGCACGAGAGGAGAAGGCGCACGAGAGGAGGAGGAGCACGAGAGGAGGAGGAGCACGAGAGGAGGAGGAGCACGAGAGGAGGAGGAGCACGAGAGGAGGAGGAGCACGAGAGGAGGAGGAGGAGCACGAGGAGGAGGAGCACGAGGAGGAGGAGGAGCACGAGGAGGAGGAGGAGGAGCACGAGGAGGAGGGGCACAAGAGGAGGAGGAGCACAAGAGGAGGAGGAGCACAAGAGGAGGAGGAGCACAAGAGGAGGAGGAGCACAAGAGGAGGAGGAGCACGAGAGGAGGAGGAGCACGAGAGGAGGAGGAGCACGAGAGGAGGAAGAGCACGAGAGGAGGAGGAGCACGAGAGGAGGAGGAGCACGAGAGGAGAAGGCGCACGAGAGGAGGAGGCGCACGAGAGGAGGAGGAGCACGAGAGGAGGAGGAGCACGAGAGGAGGAGGAGCACGAGAGGAGGAGGAGCACGAGAGGAGGAGGAGCACGAGGAGGAGGAGGAGGAGCACGAGGAGGAGGAGGAGGAGGAGCACGAGGAGGAGGAGCACGAGGAGGAGGGGGAGCACGAGGAGGAGGAGGAGCACGAGGAGGAGGAGGAGCACGAGGAGGAGGAGCACGAGGAGGAGGAGGAGCACGAGGAGGAGGGGGAGCACGAGGAGGAGGGGGAGCACGAGGAGGAGGGGGAGCACGAGGAGGAGGGGGAGCACGAGGAGGAGGGGGAGCACGAGGAGGAGGGGGAGCACGAGGAGGAGGGGGAGCACGAGGAGGAGGGGGAGCACGAGGAGGAGGGGGAGCACGAGGAGGAGGGGGAGCACGAGGAGGAGGGGGAGCACGAGGAGGAGGAGGAGCACGAGGAGGAGGAGGACGAGGAGGAGGAGGAGCACGAGAAGAGAATTGAAGCATGAGGGGAGGAGCACAAGGGGAGGAGCACGAGGGGGAGGAGCGCCAGAGGAGAAGGAGCGCCAGAGGAGGAGGAGCGCCAGAGGAGGAGGAGTGCCAGAGGAGGAGGAGCGCCAGAGGAGAGAAGAGCAGCAGCATGAGCAGTGAAGAGCAATAGCATGAAGAGGAGGAGCATTAGCATGAAGAGGAGGAGCATTAGCATGAAGAGGAGGAGCATTAGCATGAAGAGGAGGAGCATTAGCATGAAGAGGAGGAGCAATAGTATGAAGAGGAGGAGCAATAGCATGAAGAGGAGGAGCATTAGCATGAAGAGGAGGAGTATTAGCATGAGGAGGAGGAACCTGCAGCCAAAGTCGGACATGTACCCTATTGCTTATAGATGACCTGCTCCTTGACAGATCGGTGTCTGGGGCACAAGCTCCATTCTCACCCCTCAGACTGAAGACAGTCCCATATTTTCCTATGACTAGAAAGCATTTCCTTAATCCGCCCACATATAACAGATGTTATTACACCGGTCCTGACAAAGTTCAGAGGTTCAGCCACTTGTGGGTGTCAGAGTATAAATTAGAGAACCTGGTTATTCATCCGGATCTGTATTCTGTGGTTCCCGGTCAGGAGCGCTGTGAACCTCCTCCGGCATCCACGGCTGATCTTTTGATTACCGGCCGGTCGTGATGTCATTGGTGCAGAGCGATGCACAACATAGCGCCAGAAGGGTGATCAAACCATGAGCGGCGGATGCTGCATATTGGAGGAGGTTTGTCAGGCTTTTGTCCAATAGCAATCGACTACTGGGTCCCACAAATCTATTAGCTCATCTCTGTTCATTAGTTATGTATGTGGGGGTCCCAAACATCCCCAATGGACATGGACGCTCTGCTGAGGGTGGGATATTTAGCATCGGAAAGATTCCTCTCTGCCAGTCTAGAAAACATCGTCATCTGCACCTCACAAAATGTGCCCACTCCGGCCAGAGTCTAGTGAAGGTCCTCGGCCCCTACGTGACTTTTGAGAAGATTCCTTTCATTCTACAGTAAATACCCTCACCTTCCCCATGGTCCCAAAGAGCGGCTCCACCCTCCCCGCAGACCCAGAGAATGGCCCCCCACAAGTCCCAGGGAGTGGCCAGCACATTTTGCCACGGTCCCAGAGAGCAACTAAACTCCCCAGGCATTTCCCAGAGAAGGGCCCTCACCCTCCCGGCAGTCCCAGAGAAGGGCCCTCGTCCTCCCGGCAGTCCCAGAGAAGGGCCCTCGTCCTCCCGGCAGTCCCAGAGAAGGGCCCTCGTCCTCCCGGCAGTCCCAGAGAAGGGCCCTCGTCCTCCCGGCAGTCCCAGAGAAGGGCCCTCACCCTCCCGGCAGTCCCAGAGAAGGGACCTCACCCTCCCGGCAGTCCCAGAGAAGGGCCCTCACCCTCCCGGCAGTCCCAGAGAAGGGCCCTCACCCTCCCGGCAGTCCCAGAGAAGGGCCCTCACCCTCCCGGCAGTCCCAGAGAAGGGCCCTCACCCTCCCGGCAGTCCCAGAGAAGGGCCCTCACCCTTCCAGCAGTCCCAGAGAAGGGCCCTCACCCTCCCGGCAGTCCCAGAGAAGGGCCCTCGTCCTCCCGGCAGTCCCAGAGAAGGGCCCTCGTCCTCCCGGCAGTCCCAGAGAAAGGTCCTCACCCTCCCGGCAGTCCCAGAGAAGGGCCCTCGTCCTTCCGGCAGTCCCAGAGAAAGGTCCTCACCCTCCCGGCAGTCCCAGAGAACAGCCAAACTCTCCCACCAGTCCCAGAGAGTGGACACCACACTTCCACGGTCCCAAAGAGCGGCCCCCCACACTTCCCACAGAGCGGCCCCACCCTCCCCACAGCCAACAAAGAATGACTCCCACCCTCCGCGCGGCCCCAGAGAGTGAACACCACACTTTCCTCAGTCCCAGAAAGCGGCATCAACTTCCCCTCAGTCCCATGAATGGCCCCCAGCCTCCCGGCAGCCCCCGTAAGTGGCCCCCACACTTCCCACAGTCCCAGAGAGCGGCCCATCCTTGCATCCTTTGGTTCCTGCTCACAACCTCAGTACAGCTGACCTGTAGCTCCAGTGGGGGGCGCCGCTGCTCACCTCCTGCACTTGATTGTTCTGAAGGCTGGAAAGGTTCAGTGAGTGCAGAGGAGCAATGTCCTTTATGGTTAGATCTGATAACAGAGAGCACAGACGAGAGGGAATCCCTGTAACCTGCTGATCACAGATTGTGTCTCACCTGAATGGCAGGAACCAGAGTGAAATATCCGATCAGGATGATCCCCAGCTCTGTGGCCATGTTCTTCATGATGGACCAGCTCTCGTTACTTAACCCTGAACACGCCAGACAGAAACCGAGAGGTAGATTAGAGGGGGATCTGTACAGAAGTCCCAGACCCACAGGACCCGGGGGTCACTCACCTTGTGCTATGCGGAGCTTCACCTCAAGGTCAACCGGAGTGGACACAACAGATTTCGTCAGCACCAAAACATTCTCTAATCCGATGACCACAACCAGATAAGGGAAGATCTCCCTGCGGGAAGAGACATAAGGAGGTGACTATAGCCGCGGGGGTCCAAGACCCTAGCATGTCATCTATCAATCCCACAGCTACATACCCGCCATTGAGGGTCGGAGTCAGCCCAAAAAGGGTGCACAGTCCCACCGACATCAGCAGCGAGCTCAGCACGGTCACCACCGCGGCCAGGGCCAGGCCCCATTTGGACTTCACCAGGTCGATCTTCCCTGTAAGGCAAATAAATAAACAAATATAAATAATACCGCAAACGTAGGCAACGATGAGCAGATTTTCCAAGCCGCCGGTCCTCACTGTGCTCCACTAATTGTTTGTTTCTTTCAGCACTTTGCAATTTTACCCATTTATCAAGTTGCAACGACCCCTTTAATGTTCTCCACCAATTTACGGTAGGCAGCTGCCGGGCAGAGCTAAGCGGCGAGCAGCTGCCGGGCAGAGCTAAGCGGCGAGCAGCTGCCGGGCAGAGCTAAGCGGCGAGCAGCTGCCGGGCAGAGCTAAGCGGCGAGCAGCTGCCGGGCAGAGCTAAGCGGCGAGCAGCTGCCGGGCAGAGCTAAGCGGCGAGCAGCTGCCGGGCAGAGCTAAGCGGCGAGCAGCTGCCGGGCAGAGTTAAGCGGCGAGCAGCTGCCGGGCAGAGTTAAGCGGCGAGCAGCTGCCGGGCAGAGTTAAGCGGCGAGCAGCTGCCGGGCAGAGTTAAGCGGCGAGCAGCTGCCGGGCAGAATGATGGATGACTTGGCTACCGCTCAATTAGTGCAATTATCAATCAGCCCTCCTCCCCCGTCAGTGAGCATGCACGTACTGGTGGAGAAGTAGATGTACGCAAACAGGATGAAGTAGGTGGTGACCAGTGGAATGAGCTCGGCGATTCCGATCTCCTCCTTGAAGTGGACGTGCACCATGTGGTGCCCCCGGGTGGTGCAGTTGGTGCTGGGGTGCAGCTGTCTCAGGCGGGTTCTCAGGCTGCTCAGGAACCTGCCGATATAACAGGGATGTGATCTGATCACGCACAGGAGAAGGTTTGTTACTCTGTGACGCCCTTCTGTAGGGCATTGCTCAGGACCTACCTGGCATCGTATTTGCGCAGCGCCAGTGTGATGGTGTAAGTCACGATCCGCTTGCGGTTGTACAGGCTGATGCCGCTCTGCTTCCCGGGGACTCCGAACAGCAGATCTGCAGAGGAGAGAAGGGGACGGGAATAACCTCGAAGAATGGACGCGTCTTGTCGAAAGGAAGCCGCTGGCCCGGGGCTCGCCTACCTCGCAGGGTGGCCGACGTCTGCAGGGTTTTGGGCTCATGTTGTTGGATGGTTCGGATCAGGTCCGGATCCTGGTTGAATTGTTCTCGGTTGTTCTGCCAGAAGTTGCCCGGGGACAGGAGGAGGCAGCCATGTTCTGGAAGCTTCTCTCGGAGCTTCTTCAGTCCCGGAAGGAGGTCGGTCACCTGCAAACACACGTCTTCCAGGCTCGTCTCGCTGCTCCTGAGGGAAAACCCAAAACAGTCCAGTAATGTGAATGAAGGCAGAAAACGCAACATCTTCCAGATCACAGCAGTTACTCTGTATCCTCCATCAAAGACCCAAAGTCCAAGAGACCGTGCTCACAATTACCTCTCTCTGAGCACATGATTCCTGATCTCCTCCACTAATCCAAACACCCGGGACAGAGGAGAGCGGAAGACGTCCACCGCCAGGAAGTTCTTGTCCCACGGCGAGACCACTGCCTTCACCAGAACCTGCTGGATGTAGGCAACGGGCCGGCCGAGATACTGCAGAGACCAAAACATACATGTAAGAGCGCAGCTCCGGAGTATAATGCGGGATGCAACTCAGGATCAGTAATGTATGTACACAGTGACTGCACCAGCAGAATAGTGAGTGCAGCTCTGGGGTTTAATACAGGAGGTAACTCCAGATCAGTAATGCAATGTATGTACAGTGACTGCACCAGCAGAATAGTGAGTGCAGCTCTGGAGTATAATGCAGGAGGTAACTCAGGATCAGTAATGTAATGTATGTACACAGTGATTGCACCAGCAGAATAGTGAGTGCAGCTCTGGAGTATAATACAGGATGTTACTCCGGATCAGTAATGTAATGTCTGTACACAGTGACTGCAGCAGCAGAATAGTGAGTGCAGCTCTGGAGTATAATACAGGATGTTACTCCGGATCAGTAATGTAATGTATGTAGTCAGTGGATGCACTTGTATTAGATACTATCTCAGCAGTGATACACACATTACACGGATACAATATTGTGCGCCCGGCGCTCTGTATTTTGGGGGATGTCACGGCCTCGTCTATATCCTGGTACTAAGGTCGGTAATCAGATCCTTGTTGTGCAGATAACATCACACGTGGTCAGATAACAGGCAGGTGAGCAAGGTCTCTCCCTGCAGAGATGTGATGGGTTTGGTCCTGTGTGCAGCCGGTGCGGGGCGCAGGGTGGTGCATGTGACGCTGCCGCAGCTCTGCTACGTCTCGGATTATCATCTCTGGGGTCTGTGTCCTCAGACTCTTCAGCTTTTCTCCAGTCATCTGCACCATCTTACCCTTCCTGTGTAATGCGGGTGGAGGACAAATTGCTAATTCTACTTCTTGAATGTAAACTATCCACTCACCCAGTCCGGGCGGTCGCTGCGGTCTTCAGGGCTCCGTTCAGCCGGGGGAGGGGAGTAGTCTTTCACGGGTGTGATGTACTCAACGGGCCCGGTGCCGGGGAGAGGAAGCTTCAGGAGAGGAGAGCTGGAGGAAGAAGAGGCAGCGACAGTTAGAAAGGCTCTGCGCCAAAGTGTGTCTGATGGGGCCGGTACAGAGCAGCGTGGACCTGACGGACCCCGCAACTTACACTCATTAGACCCAGTAAGGATCCTGTGAGCAAAAATATGAGAGATCAGATTACAGCTGCCGACTACAGTCTATACGGGAGGACGTGACTGAAGGAGCGGGAAAAGGGCTTTATCCCACATTAGAGCTACAGTCACAGCTACACCGCTCAGTGCTGCTGTGTAATATCCTCTGTATTGCAGCTTTGTAGTAAGTGTTTTATCTCATCTGACTACTGGATGTACAGCTACACAGCTCACTACTGCTGTGTAATATCCTCTGTATTGCAGGTTTGTAGTAAATGTTTTATCCCACGTCAGAGCTACAGTCACAGCTACACCGCTCAGTGCTGCTATGTAATATCCTCTGTATTGCAGGTTTGTAGTAAGTGTTTTATCTCACGTCAGAGCTACAGTCACAGCTACACCGCTCAGTGCTGCTGTGTAATATCCTCTGTATTGCAGGTTTGTAGTAAGTGTCTTATCTCACGTCAGAGCTACAGTCACAGCTACACCGCTCAGTGCTGCTGTGTAATATCCTCTGTATTGCAGGTTTGTAGTAAGTGTTTTATCTCACGTCAGAGCTACAGTCACAGCTACAACGCTCAGTGCTGCTGTGTAATATCCTCTGTACTGCAGCTTTGTAATAAGTGTTTTATCTCATCTGACTACTGGATGTACAGCTACACCGCTCAGTACTGCTGTGTAATATCTTCTGTATTGTAGCTTTGTAGTAAGTGTTTTATCTCATCTGACTACTGGATGTACAGCTACACAGCTCAGTGCTGCTGTGTAATATCCTCTGTACTGCAGCTTTGTAATAAGTGTTTTATCTCATCTGACTACTGGATGTACAGCTACACAGCTCAGTGCTGCTGTCTAATAGCCTAGAAGCTGTTGTTTTCAAGTGTTTTATCCCATCCAGAGCTGGATTCATAAACTGCTCAGTACTGATATATATGCTGCACTGCAGCTTTCTAGTAAGTGTTTTATCTCACCTCAGTAGTGGATTCACAGCTACACTGATCAGTATTGCTAGTGATTCTGAACATGGGCTACACAGACAGGGCAGTGAGAATCCCTCGTGTCTGTGTGTGCGGTGTATGGGAGACTTCATAGCACCGAGTCCTGACCCTCCAGCTTAGAGACAACTGAAAATTAGAGACGGAGCCACAGAGGGGAAACTGGTGAAACATCCAGGATACAAGTCACATCATGGTCAGAACTAATGTTATGTATTCTTCAGCTGCCCGGACCCAGGATCTGTGTAATCTCATACTATACTTTTCCTTGAGTGTAAACTAAAGTAAGAAACCCATGCTGCTGCAGTGACCGCACCCCGACCGCACCCTGACCGCACTCTGACCGCACCCTGACCACACAGGGGTCACCTGTACAGAACCATCGCCCAAAGGGCTATAGGGGTGCAGGACAAAAAGAATTACACCGGCCCCTGTGCCAGAGGGAGCTGCACAGGAGAGCCCACATCACACAGTAACACATCCCCTCCTCCCCGATCCTGCACCGCAGCAGCCAGCTCCAGAGAAGAGGTCCAGCCGGAAATATCAGTAACTGACGCAGAGGTGACACCTCCACCTGGAGCCGCCGCTGTGAACCGATGCGAGCCGACACTCCGAGGCCTAATATAACCGCATCACACCGGCACGAAAGAGGCGGCAACAAGGGGCAAACACATCAACTGTGGAGTATTACAGAAAAGACAGGAGGCTGCAGTATAGCAATTATATTCATGTACATACGGGCAGCATTATAGCAGTTATATTCTTGTACACAGGGGCAGTATTACAGTAGTTATATTCTTGTACATAGGAGCAGTATTATAGTAGTTATATTCTTGTATATAGGAGGCAGTATTATAGCGGTTATATTCTTGTACATAGGGGCAGTATTATAGTAGTTATATTCTTGTATATAGGAGGCAGTATTATAGTAGTTATATTCTTGTATATAGGAGGCAGTATTATAGCAGTTATATTCTTGTACACAGGGGCAGTATTACAGTAGTTATATTCTTGTACATAGGGGGGCAGTATTATAGTAGTTATATTCTTGTACATATGAGCAGTATTATAGTAGTTATATTCTTGTACATAGGTGATAGTATTATAGTAGTTATATTCTTGTACATAGGAGCAGTATTATAGTAGTTATATTCTTGTACATATGAGCAGTATTATAGTCGTTATATTCTTGTACATAGGGGGCAGTATTATAGTAGTTATATTCTTGTACATAGGGGGCAGTATTATAGTAGTTATATTCTTGTACATAGGGGGCAGTATTATAGTAGTTATATTCTTGTACATAGGGGCAGTATTATAGTAGTTAAATTCTTGTACATAGGAGCAGTATTATAGTAGTTATATTCTTGTACATAGGGAGCAGTATTAGGCTATGTGCCCACGGAGACATTGTCCTGCGGATATATCCGCAAGACATTCCGCAGGTGCTCCCAGAAATCCGCAACAGAACTTTCTCTGTTTCAATGCTGCGGATATACAGCAGAATGTCGTGCGGATATGCTGCGGGCATTCTGCATTGAGGATACAGTACCATGGCTTCGGCACTGCATCCTCAATGCAGAACAAGTGCTGCAGTGATCGGGGTGCTCATACTTACCTCCATCATGCAGCACCTCGCTTTCCGGCGGCCGGGTCACTGTCAGGCAGCGTCTGGTTCACTGTGCTGGAGGTGGTCGGGCCTGAACTAGCTCCGGCTGTCACATGACCGGAGCTCGTGCAGGCCCCGCCCACAACTTCCTTCCTGTACCTGGCTGGATCCACTGCACTGCTGCCGCTGCCGCTACACCGGACGGAGAAAGTGACTCGGCTCTCTATCAAGGCAGGTAAGTATATGGGACCCTGCGGAGAAATCCGCAACAATAATTGACATACTGCAGATTTTTCCGCACTAAAATCCGCACGATTTCCGCTGCGGAAAAATCCGCAGCATGGGCACAGCATTTCCCAAATGCCATAGAAATGGCTGGGGAGTAGCTGTGCTGCAGATTTCTGGAAAATCCGCGGCTTTTCCGCGAGAAATCCGCAGCAAAATCCGCGCATTTTCCGCAGCGTGGGCACATAACCTTATAGTAGTTATATTCTTGTACATATGAGCAGTATTATAGTAGTTATATTCTTGTATATAGAAGGCAGTATTAAAGTAGTTATATTCTTGTACATAGGGGCAGTATTATGGTAGTTATATTCTTGTACACAGGGGCAGTATTATGGTAGTTATATTCTTGTACACAGGGGCAGTATTATAGTAGTTATATTCTTGTACATAGGGGCAGTATTATAGTAGTTATATTCTTGTATATAGGAGGCAGTATTATAGTAGTTATATTCTTGTACATAGGGGCAGTATTATAGTAGTTATATTCTTGTACACAGGGGCAGTATTATAGTAGTTATATTCTTGTACATAGGGGCAGTATTATAGTAGTTATATTCTTGTACATAGGGGCAGTATTATAGTAGTTATATTCTTGTACATAGGGAGCAGTATTATAGTAGTTATATTCTTGTATATAGGGGCAGTATTATAGTAGTTATAGTCTTGTACATAGGGGCAGTATTATAGTAGTTAAATTCTTGTACATAGGGGACAGTATTATAGTAGTTATATTCTTGTACATAGGAGCAGTATTATAGTAGTTATATTCTTGTATATAGGAGGCAGTATTATAGTAGTTATATTCTTGTACATAGGGGCAGTATTATAGTAGTTATATTCTTGTACATAGGGGCAGTATTATAGTAGTTATATTCTTGTATATAGCAGGGCTGTGGAGTCGGTAAGCCAAACCTTCGACTCCGACTCCGACTCCTCAAATTCTCTTGCACCGACTCCGACTCCGACTCCGACTCCGACTCCGACATATATTGCTTATAGTTAGGTGAAAAATGTATTGTAGTACATGAATATGTGTATGTGAACATCAGACATTTAATAATTTTTATGATACAATAATCAAGATATTTGGATAGAACATAAAATATATTTATTGGAATACAACTTTAGAACACAAAAAACTGTAATAAATTGTAAATATGTAATACACTATGTAATATACAGTAGATTACATATATATCTTGTGTGTGTATATACACTGTATATATATATATATATATATATATATATATATATATATATATATATATATATTACATATTTACAATTTATTAGTTTTTTGTGTTCTAAAGTTGTATTCCAATAAATATTTTATGTTCTATCCAAATATCTTGATTATTGTATCATAAAAACAATTAAATGTCTGATGTTCACATTGTACTACAATACATTTTTCACTTAAATATAAGCATTATACTAAATGTTATTATTTAGTAAAATATTCAGCACATTCTGCATTGCACTCCTGTCCCCAATTTATTATATATTTTAGGAGTCGGAGTCGGTGCATTTTATACCGACTCCAACTCCGACTCCACCAAAATGAGCTCCGACTCCGACTCCACGACTCCGACTCCACAGCCCTGGTATATAGGAGGCAGTATTATAGTAGTTATATTCTTGTACATAGGGGCAGTATTATAGTAGTTATATTCTTGTACACAGGGGCAGTATTATAGTAGTTATATTCTTGTACATAGGGGCAGTATTATAGTAGTTATATTCTTGTACATAGGGGCAGTATTATAGTAGTTATATTCTTGTACATAGGGGCAGTATTATAGTAGTTATATTCTTGTACATAGGGGGCAGTATTATAGTAGTTATATTCTTGTACATAGGGGCAGTATTATAGTAGTTATATTCTTGTACATAGGGGGCAGTATTATAGTAGTTATATTCTTGTACATAGGAGCAGTATTATAGTAGTTATAGTCTTGTACATAGGGAGCAGTATTATAGTAGTTATATTCTTGTATATAGGGGCAGTATTATAGTAGTTATAGTCTTGTACATAGGGGCAGTATTATAGTAGTTAAATTCTTGTACATAGGAGCAGTATTATAGTAGTTATATTCTTGTACATAGGGAGCAGTATTAGGCTATGTGCCCACGGGGACATTGTCCTGCGGATATATCCGCAAGACATTCCGCAGGTGCTCCCAGAAATCCGCAACAGAACTTTCTCTGTTTCAATGCTGCGGATATACAGCAGAATGTCGTGCGGATATGCTGCGGGCATTCTGCATTGAGGATACAGTACCATGGCTTCGGCACTGCATCCTCAATGCAGAACAAGTGCTGCAGTGATCGGGGTGCTCATACTTACCTCCATCATGCAGCACCTCGCTTTCCGGCGGCCGGGTCACTGTCAGGCAGCGTCTGGTTCACTGTGCTGGAGGTGGTCGGGCCTGAACTAGCTCCGGCTGTCACATGACCGGAGCTTGTGCAGGCCCCGCCCACAACTTCCTTCCTGTACCTGGCTGGATCCACTGCACTGCTGCCGCTGCCGCTACACCGGACGGAGAAAGTGACTCGGCTCTCTATCAAGGCAGGTAAGTATATGGGACCCTGCGGAGAAATCCGCAACAATAATTGACATGCTGCAGATTTTTCCGCACGAAAATCCGCATGATTTCCGCTGCGGAAAAATCCGCAGCATGGGCACAGCATTTCCCAAATGCCATAGAAATGGCTGGGGAGTAGCTGTGCTGCAGATTTCTGGAAAATCCGCGGCTTTTCCGCGAGAAATCCGCGGCAAAATCCGCGCATTTTCCGCAGCGTGGGCACATAACCTTATAGTAGTTATATTCTTGTACATATGAGCAGTGTTATAGTAGTTATATTCTTGTATATAGGAGGCAGTATTATAGTAGTTATATTCTTGTACATAGGGGCAGTATTATAGTAGTTATATTCTTGTACATAGGGGCAGTATTATAGTAGTTATATTCTTGTACATAGGGGCAGTATTATAGTAGTTATATTCTTGTACATAGGGGCAGTATTATAGTAGTTATATTCTTGTACATAGGGGCAGTATTATAGTAGTTATATTCTTGTACATAGGAGCAGTATTATAGTACCGTATATACTGGCGTATAAGACGACTTTTTACCCCCTTAAAATAATGGCTACAGTGGGGGGGTCGTCTTATACGCCGGATATACGGGGGGGGGGGGGTGTGTGTGTGTATATATATATATGTACACTGCAGCGTCCAGGGGAGGTGGGGGCAGCAGCTCTGGAGCACAGGGGAACGCTGCGGGCTGCAGCCTTTGATCTCCTGCACCCGCTCATATAATATGCACAGCCGCTGTCCATCTCCAATGGTGCTGAAATCGCACGCAGTGAGGGGCTGGGGCAGCGGTGCATATTATATGAGCCTGCGTCCCAGTGTGATCGCACATGCCCACCCCTGTGTTAGATTTGGCCCCCAGGCTGCTGCTCATTCTAAAATAAAAAAGCTTTACTTACCCCTGCAGCGTTTCTCCCCGTGTCCCTGCTTCCACTGTGATCAGGCAGGCAGAGAGCTCAGGCTGCTGTGCCGATCACATGACCGCACTGAGAACCAGGAAGTGGAAGAACAGAAACACGGAGGGAGACAGGGGGGAGCTCAGCGCTGGAGGAGGTAAGGAAAGAGGGTTTTATTTTACTTTGGGCAGCAGCCTAGGGGCCATATCTGACACAGGGGGACTTGTGCGATCTATATAGGGGCCATGGGCAGCACTATGGGGGCCATATCTGACACAGGGGGACTTGTGCGATCTATAGGGGCCATGGGCAGCACTATGGGGGCGATATCTGACACAGGGGGACTTGTGCGATCTATAGGGGCCATGGGCAGCACTATGGGGCCGATATCTGACACAGGGGGACTTGTGCGATCTATAGGGGCCATGGGCAGCACTATGGGGGCGATATCTAACACAGGGGGACTTGTGCGATCTATAGGGGCCACGGGCAGCACTATGGGGGTGATATCTAACACAGGGGGACTTGTGCGATCTATATAGGAGCCATGGGCAGCACTATGGGGGCGATATCTAACACAGGGGGACTTGTGCGATCTATAGGGGCCATGGGCAGCACTATGGGGGCGATATCTAACACAGGGGGACTTGTGCGATCTATATAGGAGCCATGGGCAGCACTATGGGGGCGATATCTAACACAGGGGGACTTGTGCGATCTATAGGGACCATGGGCAGCACTATGGGGGCGATATCTAACACAGGGGGACTTGTGCGATCTATAGGGGCCATGGGCAGCACTATGGGGGCGATATCTAACACAGGGGGACTTGTGCGATCTATATAGGGGCCATGGGCAGCACTATGGGGGAGATATCTAACACAGGGGGACTTGTGCGATCTATATAGGGGCCATGGGCAGCACTACGGGGGCGATATCTAACACAGGGGGACTTGTGCGATCTATAGGGACCATGGGCAGCACTATGGGGGCGATATCTAACACAGGAGGACTTGTGCGATCTATAGGGGCCATGGGCAGCACTATGGGGGCGATATCTAACACAGGGGGACTTGTGCGATCTATAGGGGCCATGGGCAGCACTATGGGGGCGATATCTAACACAGGGGGACTTGTGCGATCTATAGGGGCCATGGGCAGCACTATGGGGGCCATATCTGACACAGGGGGACTTGTGCGATCTATAGGGGCCATGGGCAGCACTATGGGGCGATATCTGACACAGGGGGACTTGTGCGATCTATAGGGGCCATGGGCAGCACTATGGGGGCGATATCTAACACAGGGGGACTTGTGCGATCTATAGGGGCCATGGGCAGCACTATGGGGCCGATATCTGACACAGGGGGACTTGTGCGATCTATAGGGGCCATGGGCAGCACTATGGGGGCGATATCTAACACAGGGGGACTTGTGCGATCTATAGGGGCCATGGGCAGCACTATGGGGGCGATATCTGACACAGGGGGACTTGTGCGATCTATAGGGGCCATGGGCAGCACTATGGGGCCGATATCTGACACAGGGGGACTTGTGCGATCTATAGGGACCATGGGCAGCACTATGGGGGCGATATCTAACACAGGGGGACTTGTGCGATCTATAGGGGCCATGGGCAGCACTATGGGGGCGATATCTAACACAGGGGGACTTGTGCGATCTATAGGGGCCATGGGCAGCACTATGGGGGCGATATCTAACACAGGGGGACTTGTGCGATCTATATAGGGGCCATGGGCAGCACTATGGGGGCGATATCTAACACAGGGGGACTTGTGCGATCTATATAGGGGCCATGGGCAGCACTATGGGGGAGATATCTAACACAGGGGGACTTGTGCGATCTATATAGGGGCCATGGGCAGCACTATGGGGGCGATATCTAACACAGGGGGACTTGTGCGATCTATAGGGACCATGGGCAGCACTATGGGGGCGATATCTAACACAGGGGGACTTGTGCGATCTATAGGGGCCATGGGCAGCAGCATGGGGGCGTTATCTAACACGGGAACGTGTGCAATCCATAGGGGACCATAGGCAGCACAGGGGAACGTGTGCCATCACAAGTGGGCTATATTCAATATAAGGGGGCCATATCCAGATTAAGGGGGCTAATTTTAGGATGGGGGGCTATGAGGGACATATACCCTATATGATTTGTTAGAGGGACATTGGCATTATAAGATGGACCCCATTTAACATTAAAAAAAAAAAATTCTCTTTTCCTTCACCAAATTTGGGGGTGCGTCTTATAATCAGGTGCGTCTTATAAAGCGAAAAATACGGTATATATCATACAGCAGGGGTCGGGAACCTATGGCTCGCGAGCCAGATATGGCTCTTTTGATGGCCGTATCTGGCTCGCAGACAGGGCTCCTACCTGTCTATGGGCAAATGCCGGGGCCCTGGAGAGCCGGGGGGGCCCACTCGGCCTCGTCAGTTCTCCTGTCCCTTGGCCGGGGCCCACTCGCCTTTATAGTTCTGCTGCCCCCGGCCGAGTTCCGGGGACCGCAGTCCTCGGCAGCAATCTGCGGCGCCGTCACTTTAAGGCGCGCAGACATCCTGTTTTGAATTTCATCTGTGGGCGGAGCTACCGCCTTCTCAGTCCCACAGATGAAGGAGGCGAGCTTCTGTCCGGCGCTGTGTGGGCCCCCTCTCCACCGTGACCTAATCGGGTAAATGCCCTCCCCGCCTCCCCATTATGGGCCCCGGTGAGCTGCTTCTAACCCCCCAGATGTATGCCCTGCCAATCCCCCCCCCCGCCGATGCCGCGGGTGCTGTACCCGCCGAGCCGCGGGTGCAGGCCCCACAGAGCAGCAGAGTTGTGTGTATTTGTCTGTATGTAGCAGAGTTGTATGTGTTTGTCTGTATGTAGCAGAGTTGTATGTGTTTGTCTGTATGTAGCAGAGTTGTATGTGTTTGTCTGTATGTAGCAGAGTTGTATGTGTTTGTCTGTATGTAGCAGAGTTGTATGTGTTTGTCTGTATGTAGCAGAGTTGTGTGTGTTTGTATGTAGCAGAGTTGTGTGTGTGTGTTTGTCTGTATGTAGCAGAGTTGTATGTGTTTGTCTGTATGTAGCAGAGTTGTGTGTGTTTGTCTGTATGTAGCAGAGTTGTGTGTGTTTGTCTGTATGTAGCAGAGTTGTGTGTGTTTGTCTGTATGTAGCAGAGTTGTGTGTGTGTGTTTGTCTGTATGTAGCAGAGTTGTGTGTGTGTGTGTTTGTCTGTATGTAGCAGAGTTGTGTGTGTGTGTGTTTGTCTGTATGTAGCAGAGTTGTGTGTGTGTGTGTTTGTCTGTATGTAGCAGAGTTGTGTGTGTGTGTGTTTGTCTGTATGTAGCAGAGTTGTGTGTGTTTGTCTGTATGTAGCAGAGTTGTGTGTGTTTGTCTGTATGTAGCAGAGTTGTGTGTGTTTGTCTGTATGTAGCAGAGTTGTGTGTGTTTGTCTGTATGTAGCAGAGTTGTGTGTGTTTGTCTGTTTGTAGCAGAGTTGTGTGTGTTTGTCTGTATGTAGCAGAGTTGTGTGTGTTTGTCTGTTTGTAGCAGAGTTGTGTGTGTCTGTTTGTAGCAGAGTGTAGTACCATTGTTTCAGTCCAGTTGTGGCTTTATACAGCAAGGAGGAGCATTCCTTGCTGTACTAAGTGAACATTGGAGCGATTGATCTGTCAATGGCCCTTTAAAAACATATTGTACGGCTCTCGCGGAATTAAAATTAACATGTTGCAATCAAAGCAGACTTTTTTTCATTTGGGAGCGGGGTAGTCTTATACAGTGAGTATATCCCAAATTCTATATTTTTAGGGCAGAAGTTGGGGGTCGTCTTATACGCCCAGTCGTCTTATACGCCGGCATATACGGTAGTTATATTCTTGTACATAGGAGCAGTATTATAGTAGTTATATTCTTGTACATAGGGGCAGTATTATAGTAGTTATATTCTTGTACATAGGGGCAGTATTATAGTAGTTATATTCTTGTACATAGGGGCAGTATTATAGTAGTTATAGTCTTGTACATAGGGGCAGTATTATAGTAGTTGTATTCTTGTACATAGGGGCAGTATTATAGTAGTTATATTCTTGTATATAGGAGGCAGTATTATAGTAGTTATATTCTTGTACATAGGAGCAGTATTATAGTAGTTATAGTCTTGTACATAGGGGCAGTATTATAGTAGTTATATTCTTGTACATAGGGGCAGTATTATAGTAGTTATATTCTTGTATATAGGAGGCAGTATTATAGTAGTTATATTCTTGTACATAGGGGCAGTATTATGGTAGTTATATTCTTGTACACAGAAGCAGTATTATAGTAGTTATATTCTTGTACATAGGGGCAGATTATAGTAGTTATATTCTTGTATATAGGAGGCAGTATTATAGTAGTTATATTCTTGTACATAGGGGCAGTATTATAGTAGTTATATTCTTGTACATAGGGGGCAGTATTATAGTAGTTATATTCTTGTACATAGGAGCAGTATTATAGTAGTTATAGTCTTGTACATAGGGAGCAGTATTATAGTAGTTAAATTCTTGTATATAGGGGCAGTATTATAGTAGTAATAGTCTTGTACATAGGGGCAGTATTATAGTAGTTAAATTCTTATACATAGGGGACAGTATTATAGTAGTTATATTCTTGTACATAGGGAGCAGTATTATAGTAGTTATATTCTTGTACATAGGGGCAGTATTATGGTAGTTATATTCTTGTACACAGGGGCAGTATTATAGTAGTTATATTCTTGTACACAGGGGCAGTATTATAGTAGTTATATTCTTGTACATAGGAGCAGTATTATAGTAGTTATATTCTTGTATATAGGAGGCAGTATTATAGTAGTTATATTCTTGTACATAGGAGCAGTATTATAGTAGTTATATTCTTGTACATAGGGGCAGTATTATAGTAGTTATATTCTTGTACATAGGGGCAGTATTATAGTAGTTATATTCTTGTACATAGGGGCAGTATTATAGTAGTTATATTCTTGTACATAGGGGCAGTATTATAGTAGTTATATTCTTGTATATAGGGGCAGTATTATAGTAGTTATATTCTTGTACATAGGAGCAGTATTATAGTAGTTATATTCTTGTACATAGGAGCAGTATTATAGTAGTTATAGTCTTGTACATAGGGAGCAGTATTATAGTAGTTATATTCTTGTATATAGGGGCAGTATTATAGTAGTTATAGTCTTGTACATAGGGAGCAGTATTATAGTAGTTATATTCTTGTATATAGGGGCAGTATTATAGTAGTTATAGTCTTGTACATAGGAGCAGTATTATAGTAGTTATAGTCTTGTACATAGGGAGCAGTATTATAGTAGTTATATTCTTGTATATAGGGGCAGTATTATAGTAGTTATAGTCTTGTACATAGGGGCAGTATTATAGTAGTTAAATTCTTGTACATAGGGGACAGTATTATAGTAGTTATATTCTTGTACATAGGGGACAGTATTATAGTAGTTATATTCTTGTACATAGGGAGCAGTATTATTGTAGTTATATTCTTGTACATAGGGGCAGTATTATAGTAGTTAAATTCTTGTACATAGGGGACAGTATTATAGTAGTTATATTCTTGTACATAGGGAGCAGTATTATAGTAGTTATATTCTTGTACATAGGGGCAGTATTATGGTAGTTATATTCTTGTACATAGAGGGCAGTATTATAGTAGTTATATTCTTGTACATAGGGAGCAGTATTATAGTAGTTATATTCTTGTACATAGGGGCAGTATTATAGTAGTTAAATTCTTGTACATAGGGGACAGTATTATAGTAGTTATATTCTTGTACATAGGGAGCAGTATTATAGTAGTTATATTCTTGTACATAGAGGGCAGTATTATAGTAGTTATATTCTTGTACATAGGGGCAGTATTATGGTAGTTATATTCTTGTACACAGGGGCAGTATTATAGTAGTTATATTCTTGTACATAGGGAGCAGTATTATAGTAGTTATATTCTTGTACATAGGGGCAGTATTATAGTAGTTAAATTCTTGTACATAGGGGACAGTATTATAGTAGTTAAATTCTTGTATATAGGAGCAGTATTATAGTAGTTATATTCTTGTACATAGAGGGCAGTATTATAGTAGTTATATTCTTGTACATAGGGGCAGTATTATAGTAGTTATATTCTTGTACATAGAGGGCAGTATTATAGTAGTTATATTCTTGTACATAGGGGCAGTATTATGGTAGTTATATTCTTGTGCACAGGGGCAGTATTATAGTAGTTATATTGTTGGTGAGGCGGTACATGAATGACATCACACGCGCCGCTGACTTCCATCCTCATTATTTCCTATGTAAATTCTTACAGATCAGATATCCAGGCTCCCGCTGCTGCGGCTCAGGTTACAGTGTTGTGGGAGCCGCTGCGCAGCACCAGGCAGCTGACAGTATACATTACAGCACCCTGACACGAGAGGAGCTGCAAATATCCCATATACAGTGGAGATGACGGGAAGTGTTGTAATAGGGACCCCGTATGCAGTGCACCCTCAGGTGTGGGTATGTGGACTCACCAGCAGGCGACGATGCAGAGCGCTGTGAAGACGATGATGGGGATGGGGTAGGACGCGCACAGCAGACCATGGCGGTAGAAGACCTGTGATATCTTCTCACGCAGCTTGTCAGTGAAGGGCATCCTCAGATGCTGTCACCTGCGCCCCATCACGAAACCTGCCCGACAGGCGGCAACTCCACAGGGGACCGGCTGCTTCCAAGAAACATGAGTGACCTGCAAGAGACGGGAGAGGAAACATTCAGCGGCTCCGCAGCACACACGGACATCAGGAAACTGTCAGCAAGTAGGGCTGTTCACCAGCCAAGCTGCAATGAGCTAAAAAGGGCAAAAAGCAGGACCCTTTATGGAACAAATTAAAAAAAAAAAAAATAGAAAAAGTATAAAAATCAGTTAAAAGCAACAGACCTGCATGCTGATGGTTTCCATGTAATGCAGGGTATTAGGAGGTCTCGTACAGCGACTACAGAGCGGTAATAATACTGGCACTAATATACATCCATATAATCCAGCACTGGAAACATGACGGAGGGGACCCTGCAGAGACCTGCGGAGCGGCAGCCGTCAGCGCAGCCCCCGGAGCAGCCACCCACAGGTCCCTGCCTGTCCAGACCGTCCTCCGGGGGCCACGTGCTCTGCGGGAGGAAGATACAAAATATACTGATACAATGTAACAAATCCTCAGCGCAGGACAGGGATCCAATCATCTCACATTATTATCAGCACCCTATACAATGTAACAAACCCTCAGCACAGGACAGGGATCCAATCATCTCACATCATTATCTGCACCTGATACAATGTAACAAACCCTCAGCACAGGACAGGGATCCAATCATCTCACATCATTATCTGCACCCGATACAATGTAACAAACCCTCAGCACAGGACAGGGATCCAATCATCTCACATCATTATCTGCACCTGATACAATGTAACAAATCCTCAGCACAGGACAGGGATCCAATCATCTCACATCATTATCTGCACCCGATACAATGTAACAAACCCTCAGCACAGGACAGGGATCCAATCATCTCACATTATTATCTGCACCTGATACAATGTAACAAATCCTCAGCACAGGACAGGGATCCAATCATCTCACATTATTATCTGCACCTGATACAATGTAACAAATCCTCAGCACAGGACAGGGATCCAATCATCTCACATCATTATCTGCACCTGATACAATGTAACAAACCCTCAGCGCAGGACAGGGATCCAATCATCTCACATTATTATCTGCACCTGATACAATGTAACAAATCCTCAGCACAGGACAGGGATCCAATCATCTCACATCATTATCTGCACCTGATACAATGTAACAAATCCTCAGCACAGGACAGGGATCCAATCATCTCACATTATTATCTGCACCTGATACAATGTAACAAACCCTCAGCGCAGGACAGGGATCCAATCATCTCACATTATTATCTGCACCCGATACAATGTAACAAACCCTCAGCACAGGACAGGAATCCAATCATCTCACATCATTATCTGCACCCGATACAATGTAACAAACCCTCAGCACAGGACAGGAATCCAATCATCTCACATCATTATCTGCACCTGATACAATGTAACAAATCCTCAGCACAGGACAGGGATCCAATCATCTCACATCATTATCTGCACCTGATACAATGTAACAAATCCTCAGCACAGGACAGGGATCCAATCATCTCACATCATTATCTGCACCCGATACAATGTAACAAACCCTCAGCGCAGGACAGGGATCCAATCATCTCACATTATTATCTGCACCCGATACAATGTAACAAACCCTCAGCACAGGACAGGAATCCAATCATCTCACATCATTATCTGCACCTGATACAATGTAACAAACCCTCAGCACAGGACAGGAATCCAATCATCTCACATCATTATCTGCACCTGATACAATGTAACAAACCCTCAGCACAGGACAGGGATCCAATCATCTCACATCATTATCTGCACCTGATACAATGTAACAAACCCTCAGCACAGGACAGGGATTCAATCATCTCACATTATTATCTGCACCCGATACAATGTAACAAACCCTCAGCACAGGACAGGGATCCAATCATCTCACATCATTATATGCACCTGATACAATGTAACAAACCCTCAGCACAGGACAGGGATCCAATCATCTCACATTATCTGCACCCGATACAATGTAACAAACCCTCAGCACAGGACAGGAATCCAATCATCTCACATCATTATCTGCACCTGATACAATGTAACAAATCCTCAGCACAGGACAGGAATCCAATCATCTCACATTATTATCTGCACCTGATACAATGTAACAAATCCTCAGCACAGGACAGGGATCCAATCATCTCACATCATTATCTGCACCCTATACAATGTAACAAACCCTCAGCACAGGACAGGGATCCAATCATCTCACATCATTATCTGCACCCTATACAATGTAACAAATCCTCAGCACAGGACAGGGATCCATTCATCTCACAATATTATCTGCACCCGATACAATGTAACAAACCCTCAGCACAGGACAGGGATCCAATCATCTCACATTATCTGCACTCGATACAATGTAACAAACCCTCAGCACAGGACAGGGATTCAATCATCTCACATCATTATCTGCACCCGATACAATGTAACAAACCCTCAGCACAGGACAGGGATTCAATCATCTCACATTATTATCTGCACCCGATACAATGTAACAAACCCTCAGCACAGGACAGGGATCCAATCATCTCACATCATTATCTGCACCTGATACAATGTAACAAACCCTCAGCACAGGACAGGGATCCAATCATCTCACATTATCTGCACCCGATACAATGTAACAAACCCTCAGCACAGGACAGGGATCCAATCATCTCACATCATTATCTGCACCCGATACAATGTAACAAACCCTCAGCACAGGACAGGGATCCAATCATCTCACATCATTATCTGCACCCGATACAATGTAACAAACCCTCAGCACAGGACAGGAATCCAATCATCTCACATAATTATCTGCACCCGATACAATGTAACAAACCCTCAGCACAGGACAGGGATTCAATCATCTCACATTATTATCTGCACCCGATACAATGTAACAAACCCTCAGCACAGGACAGGAATCCAATCATCTCACATCATTATCTGCACCCGATACAATGTAACAAACCCTCAGCACAGGACAGGGATCCAATCATCTCACATTATTATCTGCACCCGATACAATGTAACAAACCCTCAGCACAGGGCAGGGATCCAATCATCTCACATCATTATTTGCACCGGATACAATGTAACAAACCCTCAGCTATGATAAAGTTCTGGGCCAGGACAGGTTTTCAGCATTTGACAGTAAAAACAAAAATATTTCCATTCACTGACAGCAAGAAAAAACAAAAATAATACACAAAGTATTAATGTGCCTGTTGTTTACGAGGTGCCGGCAGAGATCAGTCAGTGACTGATGCCGGGGTAAAGTGGCTACCGGCCCTTAACTGGCGGCTACCGGCCCCTAACTGGCGGCTACCGGCCCCTCAACGGCGGCTACCGGCCCCTCACTGGCGGCCACCGGCCCCTAACTGGCGGCTTCCGGCCCCTAACTGACAGCTACCGGCCCCTAACTGACAGCTACCGGCCCCTAACTGACAGCTACCGGCCCCTAACTGACAGCTACCGGCCCCTAACTGGCGGCTACCGGCCCCATTTCTAGCACTTTTTGACCTTTGTAGCCAATGTAGGATGGAGATAATGCCCCGATTCACAGAGGGCAGCGCAGACACTTGCACAGGTGTTAATGGATTTATGGCCGGCGCCGCTTCTCTCTGATGGGGACTGTATTATTAGATAATCAGCGCTGGACTTTGTCAGAGAAAAATAGACTCCAGAAACCACCGACCCTGCAACACCGGATAAAAGAGCCGCATCATATCCAAGAGGAGCCGCTGAGATCAGATATGAAGCAGCTCAGGATCAGCAGATGCACCAGCAGAAAAGTGAGTGCAGCTCTGGAGTATAATACAGGAAGTAACTCAGGATCAGTAATGTATGTACACAGTGACTGCACCAGCAGAAAAGTGAGTGCAGCTCTGGAGTATAATACAGGAAGTAACTCAGGATCAGTAATGTATGTACACAGTGACTGCACCAGCAGAAAAGTGAGTGCAGCTCTGGAGTATAATACAGGAAGTAACTCAGGATCAGTAATGTATGTACACAGTGACTGCACCAGCAGAAAAGTGAGTGCAGCTCTGGAGTATAATACAGGAGGTAACTCAGGATCAATAATGTATGTACACAGTGACTGCACCAGCAGAATAGTGAGTGCAGCTCTGGAGTATAATACAGGAGGTAACTTAGGATCAGTAATGTAATGTATGTACACAGTGACTGCACCAGCAGAATAGTGAGTGCAGCTCTGGAGTATAATACAGGAGGTAACTCAGGATCAATAATGTAATGTATGTACACAGTGACTGCACCAGCAGAAAAGTGAGTGCAGCTCTGGAGTATAATACAGGAGGTAACTCAGGATCAGTAATGTATGTACACAGAGACTGCACCAGCAGAATAGTGAGTGCAGCTCTGGAGTATAATACAGGAGGTAACTCAGGATCAATAATGTATGTACACAGTGACTTCACCAGCAGAAAAGTGAGTGCAGCTCTGGAGTATAATACAGGAGGTAACTCAGGATCAATAATGTATGTACACAGTGACTGCACCAGCAGAATAGTGAGTGCAGCTCTGGAGTATAAAACAGGAGGTAACTCAGGATCAATAATGTATGTACACAGTGACTGCACCAGCAGAATAGTGAGTGCAGCTCTGGAGTATAATACAGGAGGTAACTCAGGATCAATAATGTAATGTATGTACACAGTGACTGCACCAGCAGAAAAGTGAGTGCAGCTCTGGAGTATAATACAGGAGGTAACTCAGGATCAGTAATGTATGTACACAGTGACTGCACCAGCAGAATAGTGAGTGCAGCTCTGGAGTATAATACAGGAGGTAACTCAGGATCAGTAATGTATGTACACAGAGACTGCACCAGCAGAATAGTGAGTGCAGCTCTGGAGTATAATACAGGAGGTAACTTAGGATCAGTAATGTATGTACACAGAGACTGCACCAGCAGAATAGTGAGTGCAGCTCTGGAGTATAATACAGGAGGTAACTCAGGATCAATAATGTATGTACACAGTGACTGCACCAGCAGAATAGTGAGTGCAGCTCTGGAGTATAATACAGGAGGTAACTTAGGATCAGTAATGTAATGTATGTACACAGTGACTGCACCAGCAGAATAGTGAGTGCAGCTCTGGAGTATAAAACAGGAGGTAACTCAGGATCAATAATGTATGTACACAGTGACTGCACCAGCAGAATAGTGAGTGCAGCTCTGGAGTATAATACAGGAGGTAACTCAGGATCAATAATGTAATGTATGTACACAGTGACTGCACCAGCAGAAAAGTGAGTGCAGCTCTGGAGTATAATACAGGAGGTAACTCAGGATCAGTAATGTATGTACACAGTGACTGCACCAGCAGAATAGTGAGTGCAGCTCTGGAGTATAATACAGGAGGTAACTCAGGATCAGTAATGTATGTACACAGAGACTGCACCAGCAGAATAGTGAGTGCAGCTCTGGAGTATAATACAGGAGGTAACTTAGGATCAGTAATGTATGTACACAGAGACTGCACCAGCAGAATAGTGAGTGCACCTCTGGAGTATAATACAGGAGGTAACTCAGGATCAATAATGTATGTACACAGTGACTGCACCAGCAGAATAGTGAGTGCAGCTCTGGAGTATAATACAGGAGGTAACTTAGGATCAGTAATGTAATGTATGTACACAGTGACTGCACCAGCAGAATAGTGAGTGCAGCTCTGGAGTATAATACAGGAGGTAACTCAGGATCAATAATGTAATGTATGTACACAGTGACTGCACCAGCAGAAAAGTGAGTGCAGCTCTGGAGTATAATACAGGAGGTAACTCAGGATCAGTAATGTATGTACACAGAGACTGCACCAGCAGAATAGTGAGTGCAGCTCTGGAGTATAATACAGGAGGTAACTCAGGATCAATAATGTATGTACACAGTGACTTCACCAGCAGAAAAGTGAGTGCAGCTCTGGAGTATAATACAGGAGGTAACTCAGGATCAATAATGTATGTACACAGTGACTGCACCAGCAGAATAGTGAGTGCAGCTCTGGAGTATAAAACAGGAGGTAACTCAGGATCAATAATGTATGTACACAGTGACTGCACCAGCAGAATAGTGAGTGCAGCTCTGGAGTATAATACAGGAGGTAACTCAGGATCAATAATGTAATGTATGTACACAGTGACTGCACCAGCAGAAAAGTGAGTGCAGCTCTGGAGTATAATACAGGAGGTAACTCAGGATCAGTAATGTATGTACACAGTGACTGCACCAGCAGAATAGTGAGTGCAGCTCTGGAGTATAATACAGGAGGTAACTCAGGATCAGTAATGTATGTACACAGAGACTGCACCAGCAGAATAGTGAGTGCAGCTCTGTAGTATAATATAGGAGGTAACTCAGGATCAATAATGTATGTATGTACACAGTGACTGCACCAGCAGAATAGTGAGTGCAGCTCTGGAGTATAACACAGGAGGTAACTCAGGATCAGTAATGTATGTACACAGTGACTGCACCAGCAGAATAGTGAGTACAGCTCTGAAGTATAATACAGGATGTAACTCAGGATCAGTAATGTAATGTATGTACACAGCGACTGCACCAGCAGAATAGTGAGTGCAGCTCTGGAGTATAATACAGGATGTAACTCAGGATCAATAATGTATGTACACAGTGACTGCACCAGCAGAATAGTGAGTACAGCTCTGAAGTATAATACAGGATGTAACTCAGGATCAGTAATGTAATGTATGTACACAGCGACTGCACCAGCAGAATAGTGAGTGCAGCTCTGGAGTATAATACAGGATGTAACTCAGGATCAGTAATGTATGTACACAGTGACTGCACCAGCAGAATAGTGAGTGCAGCTCTGGAGTATAATACAGGAGGTAACTCAGGATCAGTAATGTATGTACACAGAGACTGCACCAGCAGAATAGTGAGTACAGCTCTGAAGTATAATACAGGATGTAACTCAGGATCAGTAATGTAATGTATGTACACAGCGACTGCACCAGCAGAATAGTGAGTGCAGCTCTGAAGTATAATACAGGATGTAACTCAGGATCAGTAATGTATGTATTGACACAGGGACTGCAGATAAAAATATTGTATCCTCCATTATATGGAGTGGACATCTCTGCCTTGGCCGCATTTTAATAAAGGCAGAACAGAGTGCAGAGCAGCGCTCACTCCCTCCACGTCCATGGTAAGTGATTAGGCCTGGGACCTCGCGGCTGCTGGTTACATCTTGCTGTTATTCTTCCTCGCCCTGCATGCAGCAGCTCGGGGATGGGCTATAGAGAATGAGGTGTGAGCTCTGCTACATATAACACACAGCAGCACGTTATTAGTAACATCGTCTGCTTAAAGTGAAATTGCACTGAAATCCAGAGTGTAATCAGCCCGTATAGCAGGATAATGAATGGCCTCTATGTGCACAGCATTATTGGCTGTATCTGCCCAGCAACCAGCAAATCCTGCCCGGCCACTGCCATGTACGTCCCAGACCGGCCCCTCCTGCATAAATCACTGCAGCACATATATAAGAGGCGCTATGTCCTGCCGGAGCCCGGCCTCACGGGAGGAGCACAGTAGTGGAAGAATCGGCGCCTCTCCCCCGCTCCAGTCCACCTGACATCTAAGGTGCGCACGCGGCTGCCCGCACGTGTACGTGAGGGTCAGCACTATTTCTGGACATTATATGACTTTTATCCACTTGGTAGATTCTGTCTCATTTTCAGTTTCTGAGCTGCTATGATATCTCCCATACACAGAGACAGGAGAGCATAATGAGCGGTGTAGCTGTGAATCCACCAATGAGCTGAGATAAAACACTTACTAAAATCACGAGCATGCATGACATTATACAGCAGTACTGAGCAGTGCCACTGTGAACCCATCATGGAGCGAGATAAAACTCTTACTAGAAATCTGCAGTCTCATGGCGGACATTATCCAGCAATACTCAGCAGTGTAGCTGTGAATCCACCAAATGAGGTGAGATAAAACACTTACTAGAAAGCTAAAGCAACAAGAGGACATTATACAGTAGCACTGAGCGATGTAGAAGTGAACCCAGCAATGCGGTGAGATAAAACTAACTAGAAGAATCAGCATTGGAGGACATTATACTGCAGGGCTGAGCATTGTAGCTGTGAATCCAGCACTGGGGTAATATACAAGTACTAGAAAGCAGCGGCATGGAGGACATTATACTGCAGGGCTGAGCATTGTAGCTGTGAATCCAGCACTGGGGTAATATACAAGTACTAGAAAGCAGCGGCATGGAGGACATTATACTGCAGGGCTGAGCATTGTAGCTGTGAATCCAGCACTGGGGTAATATACAAGTACTAGAAAGCAGCGGCATGGAGGACATTATACTGCAGGGCTGAGCATTGTAGCTGTGAATCCAGCACTGGGGTAATATACAAGTACTAGAAAGCAGCGGCATGGTGGACATTATACTGCAGGGCTGAGCATTGTAGCTGTGAATCCAGCACTGGGGTAATATACAAGTACTAGAAAGCAGCAGCATGGTGGACATCTTACAGTTAAAAGATAACCAACCTTGAGTTCATCCTATAAACCAAGACCCAGAGGAAGGAAAGACATTACAGGAGAAACTCCTTCCCGGCTGCACACACGGCAATCAGACGGGTTCCCTGGATCAACGTCCATCACAGAATCCATTGCCCATAACCCCTCATATAGTAACAAGAAAGGCGCCTAGGCCTGCGTGTACTTGTGTAATAAATAATACAGTAGTGCTGAGCAGTGTAGCTGTGAATCCAGCTCAGTGGTGAGATAAACACTTACTAGAAAACAGCAACACAACCCATTTCTCTGCCAGAGTGTCATCCCACCCGCTCCATAGACTTAATATGGCAGCTTTTATCTGACCCCGCAGTGAGCTGCCAGTGCCTTGTGTCTTCAGCAGGGCAGCTTTCCAGAATAAATGGTGAGTGCAGGAGGCGGTTGGGGGAGAAGCGGCTCACGGGGGGGGGGGGGGGGGGGGGGGGCGTTACACACAGACCGCGAGGGGCGTCCGCACAGACCGCGGGGGGGGGTGTCCGCACAGACCGCGAGGGACGTCCGCACAGACCGCGAGGGGCGTTACACACAGACCGCGAGGGGCGTCCGCACAGACCGCGGGGGGGGGGGTGTCCGCACAGACCGCGAGGGGCGTCCGCACAGACCGCGAGGGGCGTCCGCACAGACCGCGGGGGGGGTGTCCGCACAGACCGCGAGGGGCGTCCGCACAGACCGCGAGGGGCGTCCGCACAGACCGCGAGGGGCGTCCGCACAGACCGCGAGGGGCGTCCGCACAGACCGCGAGGGGCGTCCGCACAGACCGCGAGGGGCGTCCGCACAGACCGCGAGGGGCGTCCGCACAGACCGCGAGGGGCGTCCGCACAGACCGCGAGGGGCGTCCGCACAGACCGCGAGGGGCGTCTGCCTTGTTACCACTGTTTATCACATTTACATTATTTCTTACAAGTAAAATATATCTTTGTACCGTGTTAGCCAGTAGAGGTATCAACCACTGAGGACTCTCAGTTCTTTTAAACATTATTTCTTAGTTATTCATGACACTTTAGTAAATGATCCTCTGACCCCGCACCGCGCAGAAAGGAAGAGCCGGGAGCGGGAACATTGATGAAAAGCAACTTTCCATGCTGATGTGATAGTGAGCGCTGCTCTGGAGCACGGAGGCTGCTTTCTCCATGGAGGGGACATGGGGGATCGTGCTCTGCCTGGATATGAACACACGCCGCCTGTTCTAGGAAAATAGTATGGAAAATTGTCTGGAGTCACATGACCTGCAGAGATTGGGGGAGGGGACATTTAGGAGTATAGTGACAGAGGTGCCCTGTGCGGAGATCTGCCGTCTGCTGCAGTATGAATCCCGCTCTGGAGCACGAGCCGCTTGTGTACAGGGGTCCCGGCTACTGTATATTCCCATGGGAACCGTGAAACGGGGGCAGAAGGAGTCACCGGCACAACGGGCACTCTGTGCGGGCAGCCCCGGGCACAGAGAGTGATGAATGCACCGGCGCCGCTTCTCTCCACCGAAAACACAACTCAATAGATTCATGCTGTGGAGTCGTTACAATGTATCAGTGCAGGGAAAAACTACCTGGAGTCCAGGATACCATCCAGAGGGAGGAAACACGGGGCTGTGGGCGCTAATGAGGCGTGAGGTTCCTCCACACCTCCGCAGGGTCTCCACCAGCTGTGACACAGGCCGAGACCCCCAAAAGGAAGGGGACAGAGACCCCACACAGGAGGGGCAGAGACCCCCACAGGGAGGGTGGAGGCAGAGACCCCCACAGGGGGGGCACAGAGACCCCCAAAGGGAGGGGAGAGGCAGAGACCCCCCACAGGGAGGGGAGAGGCAGAGACCCCCCCCCACAGGGAGGGGCAGAGACCCCACAGGGAGGGGGGAGGTAGAGACCCCCCCACAGGAGGGGCAGAGACCCCCACAGGGGGGCAGAGACCCCCCACAGGAGGGGCAGAGACCCCCACAGGGGGGCAGAGACCCCACAGGGAGGGGGGAGGCAGAGACCCCCCACAGGAGGGGCAGAGACCCCACAGGGGGGCAGAGACCCCACAGGGAGAAGGGAGGCAGAGACACCCACAGGGAGGAGGCAGAGACACCCACAGGGAGGGCACAGAGACCCCCACAGGGAGGGGGAGGCAGAGATCCCCACAGGGGTAGCATCAACCAAGAAAAAAAGGATTAGCCAATCAAAATCACAGGAAAAAAAAACTCCAAGGAATAGGGAACAACTTCCCAATCCCTGGGGGTCCGGCTGCTGGGACACCCCTGACCCTGAAAACGGGGCTGTGAGGAGGTCGAGCATGGGCACTGGGTACTGAGACCCCCGGAGATAGCCGGGCGATCGGCTGTACTTCAGCACTGCTAGTAAAATTAATGGAGCGGCAGAGCGCACGATCCACCACGGCTCTGCAGAGCCTGGCTCTCAGGATCAATGGGGTCCCAGCGGCCGGACCCCCGTAGTCAGGAAGTCATCCATTAGCTCACGGATAGGAGATAAAGTCTTAATTTTAAAAATCCTGATCTGAAGTCACATCCCCCATTACTGATCTGTCCTCCTCACTGCAAACCTGGGGTTGTACTCATGAAGCAGGCGGCTCAGGATGAGCAGAGCCACACAAGAAACCATCACACGGGCCGTGGTATAACCGAGTCCTCAAAGACTCCTCCACCGGCAACTCCTCCACCGGCGACAATCAGGAGCCTAATAACCCGGCAATAATCAGAGGCTTCTCTGAGCAGCGTCCGCCGACCTCAATGCCGAGCGCCAAGGCTGCGCCGATCCAGTGTGCCGGCTGCGAAGGTTACAGGGACGGCTGAGACACCATCACCCCCATCATCTGTGCCGAGGACTACAGCAGGGCCAGAAATACAAGCATGCCTGCTGACTGTTTCCAATAACAAGGAGAACTAGGAACCCTCGACCCCTCCTCATATAATGTATAAATAATAGAGACCCCCAGACCCATCCTCATATAATGTATAAATAGAGACCCCCCAGACCCCTCCTCACATAATGTATAAATAATAGAGCCCCCCCAGACCCCTCCTCACATAATGTATAAATAGAGACCCCTCCTCACATAATGTATAAATAATAGACCCCTCCTCACATAATGTATAAATAATAGAGACCCCAAGACCCCTCCTCACATAATGCATAGATAATAGAGACCCCCCCAGACCCCTCCTCACATAATGTATAAATAATAGAGACCCCCAGACCCATCCTCATATAATGTATAAATAGAGACCCCCCAGACCCCTCCTCACATAATGTATAAATAATAGAGCCCCCCCAGACCCCTCCTCACATAATGTATAAATAATAGACCCCTCCTCACATAATGTATAAATAATAGAGACCCCAAGACCCCTCCTCACATAATGCATAGATAATAGAGACCCCCCCAGACCCCTCCTCACATAATGTATAGATAATAGAGACCCCCCAGACCCGTCCTCACATAATGTATAAATAGAAACCCTCCCAGACCCCTCCTCACATAATGTATAAATAATAGAGACCCCCAGACCCCTCCTCACATAATGCATAGATAATTGAGACCCCCCCAGACCCCTCCTCACATAATGTATAGATAATAGAGACCCCCCCAGACCCCTCCTCACATAATGTATACATAATAGAGACCCCCCCGACCCCTCCTCACATAATGTATAAATAGAAACCCTCCCAGACCCCTCCTCACATAATGTATAAATAATAGAGATCCCCAGACCCCTTCTCACATAATGTATAAATAATAGACCCCTCCTCACATAATGTATAAATAATAGAGACCCCCTGACCCCTCCTCATATAATATATAAATAGAGACACCCCCCAGACCCCTCCTCACATAATGTATAGATAATAGAGACCCCCTCCTCACATAATGTATAAATAATAGAGACCCCCTGACCCCTCCTCATATAATATATAAATAGAGACACCCCCCAGACCCCTCCTCACATAATGTATAAATAATAGAGACCCCCAGACCCCTCCTCACATAATGCATAGATAATTGAGACCCCCCCAGACCCCTCCTCACATAATGTATAGATAATAGAGACCCCCCCAGACCCCTCCTCACATAATGTATACATAATAGAGACCCCCAGACCCCTCCTCACATAATGTATAAATAGAAACCCTCCCAGACCCCTCCTCACATAATGTATAGATAATAGAGACCCCCCCAGACCCCTCCTCACATAATGTATAGATAATAGAGACCCCCCAGACCCGTCCTCACATAATGTATAAATAGAAACCCTCCCAGACCCCTCCTCACATAATGTATAAATAATAGAGACCCCCAGACCCCTCCTCACATAATGCATAGATAATTGAGACCCCCCCAGACCCCTCCTCACATAATGTATAGATAAAAGAGACCCCCCCCAGACCCCTCCTCACATAATGTATAGATAATAGAGACCCCCCCCAGACCCCTCCTCACATAATGTATACATAATAGAGACCCCCCAGACCCCTCCTCACATAATGTATAAATAGAAACCCTCCCAGACCCCTCCTCACATAATGTATAAATAATAGAGACCCCCAGACCCCTTCTCACATAATGTATAAATAATAGACCCCTCCTCACATAATGTATAAATAATAGAGACCCCCCTGACCCCTCCTCATATAATATATAAATAGAGACACCCCTCAGACCCCTCCTCACATAATGTATAGATAATAGAGACCCCCTCCTCACATAATGTATAGATAATAGAGACCCCCCAGACCCCTCCTCACATAATGTATAGATAAGAGACCCCCAGACCCGTCCTCATATAATGTATAAATAATATAGACCCCCCGACCCCTCCTCACATAATGTATAAATAGAGACCCCCCCAGACCCCTCCTCACATAATGTATAAATAATAGAGACCCCTCCTCATATAATGTATAAATAATAGAGACCCCCCGACCCCTCCTCACATAATGTATAAATAGAGACCCCCCCCCGACCCCTCCTCACATAATGTATAAATAGAGACCCCCCCGACCCCTCCTCATATAATGTATAAATAATAGAGACACCCCCCCGACCCCTCCTCATATAATGTATAAATAATAGAGACAGCCCCCCGACCCCTCCTCATATAATGTATAAATAATAGAGACCCCCCCGACCCCTCCTCATATAATGTATAAATAGAGACCCCCCCGACCCCTCCTCACATAATGTATAAATAATAGAGACCCCCCCCGACCCCTCCTCACATAATGTATAAATAATAGAGACCCCCAGACCCCTCCTCACATAATGTATAAATAGAGACCCCCCCGACCCCTCCTCACATAATGTATAAATAATAGAGACCCCCCCGACCCCTCCTCATATAATGTATAAATAATAGAGACCCCCAGACCCCTCCTCACATAATGTATAAATAGAGACCCCCCCCGACCCCTCCTCATATAATGTATAAATAATAGAGACACCCCCCCCGACCCCTCCTCATATAATGTATAAATAATAGAGACCCCCCCAGACCCCTCCTCACATAATGTATAAATAATAGACACCCCCCCGACCCCTCCTCATATAATGTATAAATAATAGACACCCCCCCGACCCCTCCTCATATAATGTATAAATAATAGAGACCCCCCCGACCCCTCCTCACATAATGTATAAATAGAGACCCCCCCCCAGACCCCTCCTCACATAATGTATAAATAGAGACCCCCCCGACCCCTCCTCATATAATGTATAAATAATAGAGACACCCCCCCGACCCCTCCTCATATAATGTATAAATAATAGAGACAGCCCCCCGACCCCTCCTCATATAATGTATAAATAATAGAGACCCCCCCAGACCCCTCCTCATATAATGTATAAATAAGAGACCCCCCCCGACCCCTCCTCACATAATGTATAAATAAAGACCCCCCCCAGACCCCTCCTCACATAATGTATAAATAGAGACCCCCCCGACCCCTCCTCATATAATGTATAAATAATAGAGACACCCCCCCGACCCCTCCTCATATAATGTATAAATAATAGAGACACCCCCCGACCCCTCCTCATATAATGTATAAATAGAGACCCCCCCGACCCCTCCTCATATAATGTATAAATAATAGAGACCCCTCCTCATATAATGTATAAATAATAGAGACCCCCCGACCCCTCCTCACATAATGTATAAATAGAGACCCCCCCCCGACCCCTCCTCACATAATGTATAAATAGAGACCCCCAGACCCCTCCTCATATAATGTATAAATAATAGAGACCCCCAGACCCCTCCTCACATAATGTATAAATAATAGAGACCCCCAGACCCCTCCTCATATAATGTATAAATAATAGAGACCCCCAGACCCCTCCTCATATAATCTATAAATAATACAGACCCCTCCTCATGTATAGATAATAGAGGTGCGGGAGGATTTACAGGTGACAGTCTCGTGTTGTGACGTCACGATGTCCCGTACATTGCAGGGTGTTGCGTCATGCAGCGTGGTGCATGACGTCACATGGTCTGAGGTGATGGCGGCGGTGGTACTACCTGTGAGGGAGGTAAGAGGCACCTGCGGCTGAGCCTCGAGCGGAACCGTATCCACAGACCGGGGACCGAGCGCTGGTATCCGGCACACACGGCTCCGTGCCCGCCCCGCAACCCCCGACCCTTCCCCTCTCACCCGGCGACGCCCGCCCAGCCCGGCTGTCACCGCCAGATCTGCCGAGCCACAGCGGCGCCCACAGGCCGGCGGGGGAAGCGCACCCGACACCTGCCGCCACAGAGGGCGGGACAGCGCAGCAGCAGCGCCACCTGGCGGCCATGGAGCTCAGGTCACGCGTCCTCACACCGAGTCCCGGGGCAGACACAGCCTCACATTTTACTTTTCACGACCCTTCATAATTTTCTCAATGTTCAGTAAAGCAGTCCAGCCCCAGCCTGAGAATGGCCGGATGAGAAGATCAGATGACTGTGGAAATCGCGGGAGCCGAATCCTGACTGTGAGCATATTACACACGGTCAGGATCGGGCTTCATCTCATCATTAAAGGGTTTGTCCAGTTTGTGATGAAAGTCTCGGTGTCTGTAGTCATGGGGCAGGGCGGTATCTAAGGTCGAGGTTTCTGACACCCCAGTACGTTACATGAAGGGGGGTCCTGGCGGGGTGTGTGGACTTATGCTATCGGTCCGCTACGTCTGTGCAGGCCGCACGATGCCAGTGACTCCTGCTGGCCAGGACCAGATATTGGACAGCGGTGAGTCCTATTCACAACCCGCGCCCTCTTCATATGGCCGCTGCTTGGCGTCTCCACTTCTGGCGCACTGCATCTCCTGCGCGGGCTTCTATTCGCCTCACGTTTCTGTTCCGTCCTCGCCCGTTACCTTTAAGAGTTATTAACCGGGGGCCGCACTGCAAATACATTTCTATAATTTACACTGATTTTCTGGATTTTATTCTGGATATTCTCTCACTGTTAACATTAACCTTCCCTTAAAGTAATAGCCTGTTCATGTCTGTGAGTGGGCGACGTACACCATCAGCAAGGGATCCAATACTTACCGGATTTCCTTCACTGTATGTGTTCTCTCATGTATTACCTGCAATATGCAGTATATAGGCCGCACCACACACTTTACAGAGAAGGATCTCAGAACACATCTACTGTATGATGTGAACAGCGCCCAACGAGAAGCTTCTCCGGTGCGTCCCGGTACTTCCTAATGTGCACGGAGGTAATGACGACAGCCCAAGGGTCAATGCAGTGACGCTGTGCACACTTTTATTTATTAGTCACTTCTCTCTGGTGACACCTGCTAGTGACGCTGTGCACACCTGTATTTATTACTGTTCCCCGTCCTCTCTGGTGACACCTGCTGGTGACGCTGTGCACACCTGTATATATTACTGTTCCCCGTCCTCTCTGGTGACACCTGCTGGTGACGCTGTGCACACCTGTATATATTACTGTCACTCCTCTCTGGTGACACCTGCTGGTGACGCTGTGCACACCTGTATATATTACTGTTGCCCATCCTCTCTGGTGACACCTGCTGGTGACGCTGTGCACACCTGTATATATTGCTGTTCCCCGTCCTCTCTGGTGACACCTGCTGGTGACGCGGTGCACACCTGTATATATTACTGTTCCCCGTCCTCTCTGGTGACACCTGCTGGTGACTGTGCACACCTGTATATATTACTGTTCCCCGTCCTCTCTGGTGACACCTGCTGGTGACGCTGTGCACACCTGTATATATTACTGTTCCCCGTCCTCTCTGGTGACACCTGCTGGTGACGCTGTGCACACCTGTATATATTACTGTTCCCCGGCCTCTCTGGTGACACCTGCTGGTGACGCTGTGCACACCTGTATATATTGCTGTTCCCCGTCCTCTCTGGTGACACCTGCTGGTGACGCGGTGCACACCTGTATATATTACTGTCACTCCTCTCTGGTGACACCTGCTGGTGACTGTGCACACCTGTATATATTACTGTTCCCCGTCCTCTCTGGTGACACCTGCTGGTGACGCTGTGCACACCTGTATATATTACTGTTCCCCGTCCTCTCTGGTGACACCTGCTGGTGACGCTGTGCACACCTGTATATATTACTGTTCCCCGTCCTCTCTGGTGACACCTGCTGGTGACGCTGTGCACACCTGTATATATTACTGTTCCCTGTCCTCTCTGGTGACACCTGCTGGTGACGCTGTGCACACCTGTATATATTACTGTTCCCCGTCCTCTCTGGTGACACCTGCTGGTGACGCTGTGCACACCTGTATATATTACTGTTCCCCGTCCTCTCTGGTGACACCTGCTGGTGACGCTGTGCACACCTGTATATATTACTGTTCCCTGTCCTCTCTGGTGACACCTGCTGGTGACGCTGTGCACACCTGTATATATTACTGTCACCCGTCCTCTCTGGTGACACCTGCTGGTGACGCTGTGCACACCTGTATATATTACTGTTCCCTGTCCTCTGGTGACACCTGCTGGTGACGCTGTGCACACCTGTATATATTACTGTTCCCCGTCCTCTCTGGTGACACCTGCTGGTGACGCTGTGCACACCTGTATATATTACTGTCACCCGTCCACTCTGGTGACACCTGCTGGTGACGCTGTGCACACCTGTATATATTACTGTCACCCGTCCTCTCTGGTGACACCTGCTGGTGACTCTGTGCACACCTGTATATATTACTGTCACCCGTCCTCTCTGGTGACACCTGCTGGTGACTCTGTGCACACCTGTATATATTACTGTTCCCCGTCCTCTCTGGTGACACCTGCTGGTGAAGCTGTGCACACCTGTATATATTACTGTTCCCCGTCCTCTCTGGTGACACCTGCTGGTGAAGCTGTGCACACCTGTATATATTACTGTTCCCCGTCCTCTCTGGTGACACCTGCTGGTGACGCTGTGCACACCTGTATATATTACTGTCACCCGTCCTCTCTGGTGACACCTGCTGGTGACTGTGCACACCTGTATATATTACTGTTCCCCGTCCTCTGGTGACACCTGCTGGTGAAGCTATGCACTGCAGACCTGTGAATTAGATCATTTATTGCAGATTCTGCAATTGAGTCTTGTGTAATAAACTGCATGACGTTTTTTCAGAGCACAAGGTAGGATAAAAGACAATATTTCTTTTTTTTCATCATTTATTTCATAATTTAAAATAGGATTATTCATACTGTACATCGGCCAATCAGACGGTTATAAAATACATATGGGAGATTACACGTTATGATATTCAGAGTTTTCTGCACTGAACCGCTATAAAGTCATCCATCCTGTGGCTTTTCAGATTCTGGGATTTGTAGCTGAATTTTGTCAGAAAAATCGGTTTAAATCTTTTAAAAGTAGTGCTGGCCCTTTAAATTTTGGTTGACAACGCTACTGGATAAACCGGGCAGTGCGTCTGCCGCCGGCGGGAGGCGAAAATGTGCGACTGCAGTCAGAAAGCAGGACGAGGCCGGACCCCGGAGACCGCGACTCACAGAAAGCCCAAATCATCGGGGGCGATGTGCCCGGCCAAACATGCACAGCCAAGGAAATTCCCGGAAACCAGGACAGGGTTAATCAAAGCGTCGCCCGAACGTCCGCTCCGTACAATGGAAGGGTCTGCTCCTTCCTCAGACTGTGATTTGGCTGTAACTGGAGGTTCCGTGTCACCCCCCCCCCAAAGCAGTCACCTCATACGAGTCCAGTCTGAGGGTCCCGGAGTCCGGAAACAAGACATGAATACACATAAGGCCGTGTGTAAGGTCCTGGGGGGGCACCGTGGCCGTCACCTCGTACACCGCGCAGGTCCAGTTCTTGTGACGCCATCTCTATAGTGATGGCGCTCAGTTTAGTGTCACATTAAGGCTGTAGACGTGATACTCGGGGTCCGGGGAGTGTATGTGATATTGGTGTTCTCGCACGCCGTCAGGTCCCGCTCCCCCGGACGGTGCCGGTTCTCAGATCAGATCTCCCGATCACAAAGTCTTAGGTTTTGTTCAGGGTCCACAGCGGGTCCAGCATATTGAGGGGGTCGTCTTCGGATTTGCCGACCCGTGCCAGGCCGCTGCCGTTCTGGGGCTGGAGGAAGTTCTGCTTGTTCATCTTCTGCTTCCCGCGCTGAGAGCCGTCCAGACTGAAGGTCTCGGGGGTGAGCGATGCGAGCAGGGTGAGTGATGATGAGGACGGCGCGGGGCCGGCAGCAGAAGGCTCAGGACTTGGCGCTGGGTCGTGGCTGTTGGCGGCTTCTGCGGGGGCTTCGCTGGTTCCGTTGCTGGTGGTCGGGTTCGGAGGCGTCTGTGGCTCGGGGATTAGTGAAGCTGTAAGATCTGGATGTGAGGAGCTCGGGGGAAACACCGCCTGTAGAATGTCATGTGGCGCCAGCTCGGGGTCCGGAAGCAGCGGCGGCGGCTGGTAATGGTTGGTGCCCTCGGGGCTGCCGGAGCATGGCTTAATGCTCAGCTTTGCGATGGTGGCTTGGATGGAGCTGATGGGCATATCCCCCCCGAGCACGATGTCCTGCGGATCCTGCAGATTGTAGATCTGGGAAAGAAAAAGCAAGAAGTGACCGGAGTGTGACCGGTGCGACAGGTCCCCGACCCGGCTTCATCCCCAAAGTCATCACCGAGCTACTAATGAGTCCGAATAATCGATAACACAGGGAGCAGAGCTGCAGTGTAAAGCAGGGGAATGGAGAGAGCCGCAGTGTAAAGCAGGGGAATGGAGAGAGCCGCAGTGTAAAGCAGGGGAATGGACAGAGCCGCAGTGTAAAGCAGGGGAATGGACAGAGCCGCAGTGTAAAGCAGGGGAACGGACAGAGCCGCAGTGTAAAGCAGGGGAACGGACAGAGCCGCAGTGTAAAGCAGGGGAATGGACAGAGCCGCAGTGTAAAGCAGGGGAATGGACAGAGCCGCAGTGTAAAGCAGGGGAACGGACAGAGCCGCAGTGTAAAGCAGGGGAACGGACAGAGCCGCAGTGTAAAGCATGAGAATGGACAGAGCCGCAGTGTAAAGCAGGGGAATGGACAGAGCCGCAGTGTAAAGCAGGGGAATGGACAGAGCCGCAGTGTAAAGCAGGGGAATGGACAGAGCCGCAGTGTAAAGCAGGGGAATGGACAGAGCCGCAGTGTAAAGCAGGGGAACGGACACAGCTGCAGTGTAAAGCAGGGGAACGGACACAGCTGCAGTGTAAAGCAGGGGAACGGACACAGCCGCAGTGTAAAGCAGGGGAACGGACACAGCTGCAGTGTAAAGCAGGGGAACGGACACAGCCGCAGTGTAAAGCAGGGGAACGGACACAGCCGCAGTGTAAAGCAGGGGAACGGACACAGCTGCAGTGTAAAGCAGGGGAACGGAGAGAGCCGCAGTGTAAAGCATGAGAATGGAGAGAGCCGCAGTGTAAAGCATGAGAATGGACAGAGCCGCAGTGTAAAGCATGAGAATGGACAGAGCCGCAGTGTAAAGCAGGGGAACAGACAGAGCCGCAGTGTAAAGCAGGGGAACGGAGAGAGCTGCAGTGTAAAGCAGGGGAACAGACACAGCTGCAGTGTAAAGCAGGGGAACAGATAGAGCCGCAGTGTAAAGCATGGGAACGGACAGAGCCGCAGTGTAAAGCATGGGAACGGACAGAGCTGCAGTGTAAAGCATGAGAATGGACAGAGCTGCAGTGTAAAGCAGGGGAATGGACAGAGCTGCAGTGTAAAGCATGGGAACAGACACAGCTGCAGTGTAAAGCATGGGAACAGACACAGCTGCAGTGTAAAGCAGGGGAATGGACAGAGCTGCAGTGTAAAGCATGGGAACAGACACAGCTGCAGTGTAAAGCAGGGGAATGGACAGAGCCGCAGTGTAAAGCATGGGAACAGACAGCTGCAGTGTAAAGCATGGGAACAGACAGAGCTGCAGTGTAAAGCAGGGGAATGGACAGAGCTGCAGTGTAAAGCATGGAAACGGACACAGCTGCAGTGTAAAGCATGGGAACAGACAGAGCTGCAGTGTAAAGCATGGAAACGGACACAGCTGCAGTGTAAAGCATGGGAACAGACACAGCTGCAGTGTAAAGCATGGGAACAGACAGAGCTGCAGTGTAAAGCATGGGAACAGACAGTGCCGCAGTGTAAAGCATGGGAACAGACAGAGCCGCAGTGTAAAGCAGGGGAATGGACAGAGCCGCAGTGTAAAGCAGGGGAATGGACAGAGCCGCAGTGTAAAGCATGGAAACGGACACAGCTGCAGTGTAAAGCATGGGAACAGACAGAGCTGCAGTGTAAAGCAGGGGAATGGACAGAGCTGCAGTGTAAAGCATGGAAACGGACACAGCTGCAGTGTAAAGCATGGGAACAGACAGAGCTGCAGTGTAAAGCATGGGAACAGACAGAGCTGCAGTGTAAAGCATGGGAACAGACAGAGCTGCAGTGTAAAGCATGGGAACAGACAGAGCTGCAGTGTAAAGCATGGGAACAGACAGAGCTGCAGTGTAAAGCATGGGAACAGACAGAGCTGCAGTGTAAAGCATGGGAACAGACAGAGCTGCAGTGTAAAGCAGGGGAATAGACAGAGCTGCAGTGTAAAGCATGGGAACAGACACAGCTGCAGTGTAAAGCATGGGAACAGACAGAGCTGCAGTGTAAAGCAGGGGAATGGACAGAGCTGCAGTGTAAAGCATGGAAACGGACACAGCTGCAGTGTAAAGCATGGGAACAGACAGAGCTGCAGTGTAAAGCATGGGAACAGACAGAGCTGCAGTGTAAAGCAGGGGAATAGACAGAGCTGCAGTGTAAAGCATGGGAACAGACAGAGCTGCAGTGTAAAGCATGGGAACAGACAGAGCTGCAGTGTAAAGCAGGGGAATAGACAGAGCTGCAGTGTAAAGCAGGGGAATAGACAGAGCTGCAGTGTAAGGCTCTGTGCGCACTGGGAAATGGAATTTTCTTGAGAAAATTCCGCATCCTCTCAAAGATTACCGCACCCGCGGTAAAAAACCGCGGGAAACCGCACCCGAAAACCGCATGCGGTTTGCCGCGGCTTTACCGCGGTATTGTTCGCGGTATTGCCGCGTGCGGGTTGGGATGTGCTTTATTGCATTCAATGCAATAAAGCACATTGAAGAAAAAAAAAAAAAAAATACATTTAATTCTGATAGTAGATAGACAGAAGAATAGATAGAGGGATAGATAGATAGATAGATAGATAGATAGAGGGATAGACAGATCGCTGCATTTCCCACGGTCGGCAGTGAGTTCACATTACCGGCCGTGGGAAATGACCGGTAATTACCTCTGCTGTCTGCTGCATTCAGCCTGTGTCTGTGTCAGTCGCGGCTGGATGTCAGCAGTGCAGGACGCAGGAGCCGGAGCTGTGTGGATTATGCAGGACCCTGTGGATTACGCCGGAGCTTTGTTTGGGAGGGGTTAATAAAATGGTGAACGAGGCTTGTTGGTTTTATTTAAAATAAAGGATTTTTCGGTGTCTGTGTTTTTTTCACTTTACTTACGGGTTGATCATGTCAGCTGTCACATAGACGCTGCCATGATCAAGCTTGGGGTTAATGGCGGTGGTCCCCCATCACCATTAACCCCTTGTATTACCTTGTCACCACTGCTACACGGTGGCAAGAAGAGCCGAGGACACGCCGGCAGTGCCGCATAATGCATGCGACAGTGCCGGGGCAGCTGCGGCTGATATTCTCGGCTGCCGGAGGGGGAGTGAGGCGGGGGACATTACCCCTGCCCCTCTCCCTCCCCAGCCTGAGAATACCGGGCCGCCGCTGTGTGCTTACCTCGGCTGCAAGGTAAATATGCAGCGGAGCCCACGTTCTTTTTTTTCTATATTTCCGTTTTCTTTCTGTGTGTGTTCTATGTGTCTGTGTCTATGTGATCTATGTCTGTGATGTGTTCTGTGTCTGATCTGTGTGTGTTTACTCTGCACGACTTCCTGTTCCTGTAATGACATCACTTCCCTGCAAAACCGCAAGCAAGTGATGCACATTACCGGAGGTAAACCGCAAAATACCGCAGGGAATAATGCAGGAAAGAAGGGAATTTTGTTACTTACCGTAAATTCCTTTTCTTCTAGCTCCAATTGGGAGACCCAGACAATTGGGGTGTATAGCTACTGCCTCCGGAGGACACACAAAGTATTACACTTAAAAGTGTAAAGCCCCTCCCCTCTGCCTATACACCCTCCCGTGCATCACGGGCTCCTCAGTTTTGGTGCAAAAGCAGGAAGGAGGAAACTTATAACTTGGTCTAAGGTAAATTCAATCCGAAGGATGTTCGGAGAACTGAAACCATAGCCAAGAACAATTCAATCTGAACAACATGTGTACACAAAGAAAACAACAGCCCGAAGGGCACAGGGGCGGGTGCTGGGTCTCCCAATTGGAGCTAGAAGAAAAGGAATTTACGGTAAGTAAACAAAATTCCCTTCTTCTTTGTCGCTCCATTGGGAGACCCAGACAATTGGGACGTCCAAAAGCAGTCCCTGGGTGGGTAAAAGAATACCTCAATAAAAGAGCCGTAAAACGGCTCCTTCCTACAGGTGGACCACCGCCGCCTGAAGGACTCGCCTACCTAGGCTGGCATCTGCCGAAGCGTAGGTATGCACTAGATAGTGCTTCGTGAAAGTGTGCAGGCTCGACCAGGTAGTCGCCTGACACACCTGCTGAGCCGTAGCCTGGTGCAGCAATGCCCAGGACGCACCCATGGCTCTGGCGGAATGGGCCTCCAGCCTGAAGGGACCGGAAGCCCAGCAGAACGGTAGGCTTCAAGAATTGGTTCCTTGATCCACTGAGCCAAGTTGACTTGAAAGCCTGTGACCCTTTACGCTGGCCAGCGACAAGGACAAAGAACGCATCCGAGCGGCGCAGGGGCGCCGTACGAGAAATATAGAGTCTGAGTGCTCTCACCAGATCCAACAAATGCAAATCCTTTTCACATCGGTGAACTGGATGAGGACAAAAAAGAAGGTAAGAAGATATCCTGATTGAGATGAAAAGAGGATACCACCTTCGGGAGACATTCCGGAACCGGACGCAGAACCACCTTGTCCTGGTGAAACACCAGGAATGGTGGCTTTGCATGACCGTGCTGCTATGTCAGACACTCTGCGGAGTGACGTGACTGCCACTAGGAAGACCACCTTCTGCGAAAGCGTGAAAGAGAAATATCCCTCATCGGCTCGAAGGGTGGTTCCTGAAGAGCCGGTATCACCCTGTTCCGATCCAGGGTTCTAGCCGACGCTTGGAAGGAGGGACTATGTGTCAAACCCCCTGCAGGAACGTGCCCTACCGTGAGATGCCACAGATCCGGGTACCACGACCTCCTCGGCCAGTCTGGAGCGACGAGGATGGCGCGGCGGCAGTCGGATCTGAACTTGCGTAACACTCTGGGCAGCATCGCCAGAGGACGAAATACGTAAGGCAGTGGAAACTGCGACCAATCTGGCCTTGAGAACGTGCCATGAATGCCGGGACCTTGTTGTTGTGCCGGGACGCCAATAGGTCGACGTTCGGTTTCACCCAGCGGCAACAATCTCTTGAAACACGTCCGGGTGAAGAGACCATTCCCCTGCGTCCATGCCCTGGCGACTGAGGAAGTCTGCTTCCCAGTTTTCTACGCCCGGGATGTGAACTGCGGAGATGGTGGAGGCTGTGGCTTCCACCGACAGCAGAATCCGCCGGACTTCCTGGAAGGCTTGCCGACTGCTTGTGCCGCCTTGGTGGTTGATGTATGCCACCGCCGTGGCGATGTCCAACTGAAATCGGATCTGCCTGCATTCCAGCCATGGCTGGGACGCTTTTAGGGCTAGATACACTGCCCTCACCTCCGGAACATTGATCTGGGGGGAGGACTCTGTTGAGTCCATGTACCCTGAGCCCTGTGGCGGGGGAAGACTCCCTGACAGACTCGCGTCAGCCGTGACCACAGCCCAGGATGGGGGTAGGAAGGATTTTTCCTTCGATAAGAAGTGAGAAGAAGTGTGTGCCTCCTTCGCACAAAGCTTAAAAACTGAGGAGCCCGTGATGCACGGGAGGGTGTATAGCAGAGGGGAGGGGCTTTACACTTTTAAGTGTAATACTTTGTGTGTCCTCCGGAGGCAGTAGCTATACACCCCAATTGTCTGGGTCTCCCAATGGAGCGACAAAGAAACGCAGTGAACCGCACAGAATTTGCTGCCTGCGTTATTCCCTGCGGGATTTCATGATTAACATTGAGTCAATGGAGTGAAATCCCGCAGCGATGTGCGGAAAAGAAGTGACATGCACTTGTTTTTGCTGCGGGATTACCGCAGCAAAACATGCAGCTGTCAAATTCCGCCCAGTGCGCACAGGATTTTTTTCTCCATAGGATTTGCTGGTGATTCACTGCAGAGATGTTATGAACATTTTCTGCAGCGAAACATGCAGCAAATCCGCGGCAAAATCCGCGAAAAATCCGGTAAGTGCGCACATAGCCTAAAGCATGGGAACAGACAGAGCCGCAGTGTAAAGCATGGGAACAGACACAGCTGCAGTGTAAAGCATGGGAACAGACAGCTGCAGTGTAAAGCAGGGGAACAGACAGAACCGCAGTGTAAAGCATGGGAACAGACACAGCTGCAGTGTAAAGCATGGGAACAGACAGCTGCAGTGTAAAGCAGGGGAACAGACAGAACCGCAGTGTAAAGCAGGGGAACAGACAGAGCTGCAGTGTAAAGCAGGGGAATAGACAGAGCTGCAGTGTAAAGCATGGGAACAGACAGAGCTGCAGTGTAAAGCATGGGAACAGACAGAGCTGCAGTGTAAAGCATGGGAACAGACAGAGCTGCAGTGTAAAGCATGGGAACAGACAGAGCCGCAGTGTAAAGCATGCACGGAGCATTGATGAGACACGTGGCTGGAGATGGACAGTATCACGCTCCCTGCACCCTTGGATCCGGACCTTTTGTGCGGCGCTGGGCTGCGGCTTGCTGGCAGACGGGGTGTAGAAGCCGTGTCTCTGCAGGAGCTGCTCCGCGTGCTTCAGAACCGCCTCGTAGCAGAACTTCAGATGGATCTGCATGAAGAGAGTAGAGAATGACAGAGGCACGACACCGCAGCTCTGCAGACGAGCACAGCGTGTGCGCGGCTCCCACCTTCTCATGCAGCATGTGCTTCCTCTGCTGCCTCATCTTCTTCACCAGCTCCGCCAGGTCCGGGATCCCATTACCGGCCTCCACTTCTTGCACGGCAGCGTACAGCAGGCAGAAAGCGCCCGTCCTGCCCACGCCGGAGCTACAGATCACAGAGGGTTAAAGCCACACAACCGCAGCACACCGATACCAATGATCCACAGAAATTTACCCCCTCCCAATGTAGGACGACACATTCAATCCCCGGCCCCCAGGGACCTCCCCGGCTTGGTCCTCCCTGTGGGGCCCGCAGCTTCATTCTGCTCCATGTGAATAGGACAAAAAGCTCAGAGGAAAACCATGAAAACGCACGGTCGTCAGGAAAAATTCTCATAAAACGTAACATTTTGTTTTTTGTTATCGCCGGAGCTCCGAAAAAACCCAAGAGTGATCGAGCACATGGATCCGAAATGGCATCGATACAAAAAGAGCAAAAGTGAAAATGGTCAGTGGTGATAAAAGGTTATAGACCCCCCGGACTGTGCCCCCCGAGGAGGACGATAGTGTGCAGCACTACAGCCACGGCAGGATCCACGCTACTCACCTGCAGTGCACGACGATGGGCATGTGCAGGGGGCGCTGGTGCAGGTAGTGATTATGGACGTCCTGGATGAACCGCAGCAAGTTCCCTTTACTGTCAGGAAGACCCCTGCAATAAATCAATGGTTAGCGCTTTGTGTATAGAGCTCCTCTGCAGAGCCGTCAGTAATGCTTCTTACTAACGCGCAGTGTCTGTCGGTGCAGGGTCAGTCGGTCAGCACGCGCATGGTCGGAGGGTCAGTCGGCCGGCACACGCATGGTCGGAGGGTCAGTCGGCCGGCACGCGCATGGTCGGAGGGTCAGTCGGCCGGCACGCGAATGGTCGGTCGGCACGCGAATGGTCGGTCGGCACGCGCCTGGTCGGTCGGTCGGCAGGCGCCTGGTCGGTCGGTCGGCACGCGCCTGGTCGGTCGGCCGGCACGCGCATGGTCGGTCGGCCGGCACGCGCATGGTCGGTCGGTCGGCACGCGCATGGGCGGTCAATACGCGCATGGTCGGTCGGTTGGCCGGCACGCGCATGGTCAGCCGGCACGCGCATGGTCGGTCGGTCGGCACAGCGTCGCTCAGCATGCGTTGTATGGCTGGAGTTGGAGTCTCTGCACTTACAGCTCGGGCCAGGATGTAAACTGCAGGTGGATGATGGAGCGTTTCAGGCTTTGGTCCTTGTACTGGAGCGACATCACCCGCTCCACGTGCGTGTCTGCCACCTTGTGGCTGGTCAGCGTCAGTGTGATGTGCCCGTGTAGCACTGGCTGCCCGCGCTCCGTGGGGAAGTATCGCACTACTTTTTGCTAAAGGGATAACACAAGACAATAAGGCAAACCCCGAGAGCTGCAGGAATCCCGTCCCCGCCACGTCCCGGGCACGCACCTTCTCGATCTCCAGGTCGGACACCAGCATGACGATCAGCGACACCTTCTGCTCGTAAATCATCAGCCAGAAATCGGAGGCCGTGCCCACCAGCGGGGCCTGCGTGGCAATGATGGTCGGGCAGTACGGAGACAGGTCTTCAATCTTACTGGCATTGATGTAATCGTCCTTCCCAGACTGTATGACGATGCGGTTCTTGTCGTAGGGCATGATGTCCTGATGCCGGTTCTTCATGGTATAACAGCGGGCGATGGCAATGGACAGGTTCCTGGCTTCTTTCTCTTGGGCATCTTGGAAGTCTTTCCACATGGCATCCAGCTGGGTTGCGGCACCAGGCACCGGTTTGTCGAGAGCCGCCACCACGAGTCTGAAGCGATCCAGCTCGGACAAGAGCCGCATGACGTGCTCCGGCTTCTCATATGGGTCGTTCTCGATGAGTTGGATGCCCTTCGGTTTGAGGCCTTCTTTGGAGTCCGCCTTGGTGGGCTGCAGGAGTGGCTGTCCCACTGATGTTTTGGAGCCACCATGTTGGCTCTCAGGACTTGATGACAGGAGGTCGTCTGTGGTGGAGCCCTGCCGGTGAAAGACTGGGTCGGTAGACGCTTGGTTTAGAGAAGTGGCTCCTGGCGTCAGTGAAGGCGGGGGTCTCTGAGGCATGGCGGAGGAGGTAGATGCTGCTGGAGGCTTCACAACCAGGGACGGCTGTGGAGAAGGTGCTGGAGAAGGAATGACTGGAGCTGGAGAGATAATGGGACCACCGGGAAGCTGACCGAGCGCCGGGCTGCCAGGAGGCTGCACATGATGTGCGAGCGGCGGAGCCGGAGGTGCACCTAGAGGCATCGGGGGCCCGGGGGGCAGAGAGTTCATGGTATTGGATGGAGGAATGGGGTGTCTTGTAGGGGGCCCAAATGGCATGGCTGATGGCACCTGGGAGGCAGATCCAGCGGCTCCGCTCGGCATCCCGGGAACAGCAGGATGGGGGACAATCTGGGAGGATGGCGGCTGATTCATGGGTAGTGTTACAGTGTGACCTGGCTGAGGGGGCGCTCTGGGCACAGCGCCAGGAAAAGTAGGATGGAGGGTCTGCTGAGCGGGTTTATCCTGGGGAGGAAGTGGGTACCGCTGTGGCATTAGGTGAGAAGGCTGCATGGCGGGATGCGGTGGCTGCACCGCTTGATGAGGTGGCTGCATGGCGGGATGCGGCGGCTGCACGATGGGATGTAGCGGCTGAACGGCTTGATGCGGCGGCTGCACGATGGGATGCGGCGGCTGCACGGCTTGATGCGGCGGCTGCACGGCTTGATGCGGCGGCTGCACGACAAACTGTTGATATTGCGGTGGAGGCAGTACTTGGTTTACGATGGGCATGCCCGCTGGCTGACCCGGACGGTAAACTCCCGGCTGCTGTGGGTGGTAGGGCGCTCTCATCTGAGGGGTGAACTGGTGCGGTAGATGGGTTGCATATGGCGGCTGTCCAGGAAGAGGCTGGCCCGGCAAGTCCATTCTAGGCTGGATATGAAACATTTGGTTGGGTTGTCCTTGGGGTATATGTGTAGGGGGCTGAACATAATTCGGAAGCCCGCCTTGAGCATATGGGAAAGGGTGACTCTGACCCATGGCTGGATGCCCGGGGGGCACCATATAGCCTCTCTGAGGATGGCTGATTGGTGCCACCGCAGGCATCCTGGGTGCAGAATAGCTGGAGATGGGCCCTTGGATACTGTCCACGGTGGTGGTGGCTGGGCGGATGCCCTGTGAACCTTGAGGGCACACGGCACCTACCGGTGATGGATTTGGGACGCTTGGATTCATTGGGCCAGATACAACCGAGGCAGAAGAGGCTTGTCCTGTGCCAAAACCAACAGCAGAGTTTGGTTTAAAGTGAGCCCCAGGAGGGGCGCCCGGGCCCGACACGGGCAGGTGCTGAGGGGACGTTCTCTGCGGTGCACCCATGTAGCCGGGCGGTGCAGATGCTGGATTGGCCCTTGGTCCTCCTCCAGGGTACACATTTGGAGAGGATGGTACCTGGCTAACAGACGGATGCATCATCTGTGGAGGGACGGCTGTGCCGGAGCTGACCGTAGGAAGGCCGCTGTAAGAGACTGGAGGGAATGCCCGGCCGGGAATGGCACCAGCAGGCATCGGTGGTATGTGCCCAGGCATGGCATTAAACACAGCCTGGTTGAAAGGCGCGGCTTGTGGATCTGGCAGCGGTGCAGTCGCCATTCGCCCGGCTCCGTAGCTCCCTGCACCGGGCATCCTTATTCCACCATATGCAGCTGCGGGGTCCATGGGGAGCGCCCCTATGGCTTCTGCAGACAAGCGGTCGAGATGTGCCAGCAGGGCATCCGGGGGTAAACTCCTCAGCTCCTCCGGGAGATCGGACAGGAAGAGTGAGGAGAAGTGCTGGAGATCCGCCAGATCAGCAGCCGGAATCTTCTCCAGGTCCACGTCAGACACCTTCTTCTCCAGCGCTGGCTTGGGAGCCGTTGGTCGAGGAGGCGGCTTCTTCTTCATTTCCCTATTACACGGGTGGCACAGGGACAGTCAGGGCACATCCGGGGGCACCATCACCACCTCATGCCCGGAGGTCACAGGACGTGGGCACTTACCGCTCCAGGATCTGCAGCCGGCCGCTCTGCGAGCCTTCGTACGCCGCCCGGGCCTTCTCCAGCAGCTTGCCCACTTTGCTTTCCAAGTCTGCGTAGAAGTCCTTGCCCTCCTGGCACTTCTTCATCAGGTCCTCATAGGCCTCGTAGGAAGAGATCAGCGTCTGCACCGTGTGGTTCCACCTGAAATAGGCAGCACAGATATGAGGAAGGGGCTGTAAGAACAAAGCACTCTGCTTCTATTTTGCCCTGGATGCAGCCTGCACTGTAAAGCATGGAGGTTCACAGCTAGCTTCTATAAGCTTGTACTACACATTGCTTTCAAGCATCTTGCTTCTTAAACCAGACTGAAACCCTCCATGCTTTACACTGCAGGCTGCCCGAGAGGCACTTACTTCTGCTCAGACTCCGCCAGCACCTTCCTGATTGGTGCGTACTTGACGTTGGCTTCGGTCAGCGCCTTCAGGATGTTCTCCTGGGCCGACAGGTTCTGATCCACGTAAACCTTCAGCTGCTCGTACTTCTTCAGCTGCTCAGCAAAGAGTTTCTGGGGGAAAACAGCGGCAGTGAAGCGGCCTCCAATCACACAAGACTAGAGGCTCATGAACAAGGAGGCTCAGGATGAATCCTGCCATCATCACCTTCATCTCTGAGCGGTCAGTGGTGACCAGGGAGGTGGTGATGTCGTCCTTCTGTATAGTGTCCCGCAGCTGCTGCTCCAGAGACAGACGCTGCTCCTTCATCTCCTGCACCTTCCCCAGGATCCTCTTCAGGTTCTGCAGCACGGACTGGTCATCTGCAAGACAGAATAGTGAGGGCAGCTCTGGAGTATAATACAAGAGGTAACTCAGGATCAGTAATGTATGTACACAGTGACTGCACCAGCAGAATAGTGAGTGCAGCTCTGGAGTATAATACAGGAGGTAACTCAGGATCAGTAATGTAATGTATATACACAGTGACTGCACCAGCAGAATAGTGAGTGCAGCTCTGGAGTATAATACAGGAGGTAACTGAGGATCAGTAATGTATGTACACAGTGACTGCACCAGCAGAATAGTGAGTGCAGCTCTGGAGGATAATACAGGAGGTAACTCAGGATCAGTAATGTATGTACACAGTGACTGCACCAGCAGAATAGTGAGTGCAGCTCTGGAGTATAATACAGGAGGTAACTGAGGATCAGTAATGTATGTACACAGTGACTGCACCAGCAGAATAGTGAGTGCAGCTCTGGAGGATAATACAGGAGGTAACTCAGGATCAGTAATGTATGTACACAGTGACTGCACCAGCAGAATAGCGAGTGCAGCTCTGGAGGATAATACAGGAGGTAACTCAGGATCAGTAATAGAGAGAGAGGGGAGCCAGCACGATCTGAAATTGGCATGCATCATATAGAAAGTGCAAATTCACAGATTTATTCCAACTGTACTGTAATATAAATGAGATTTTTAGCAAATAATTGATCAATTATTTGAGCCACCCCTGCCAACGTCACGGCAAATCTCAATAGGGGGGTCCTACTCTATATTCTGTATTTCATGTGCCAAGCGGCCTCCTAGATAAAGTTAAAAGCAGAACCATAATGGAGCACACATACCTGTAACCTGTATATATAGCCGCTTCTATGTTGCAAAAGAGGCAATTGTGGATAGAGGCCAGCCCAGGTCCCAGCATGTCGAGCAAGCTCTACACATACCAGGACTATATCAGAACTGACCCTCCCAGTGCCAGACAGCAACCATTGATAAAGGCGGACCAGATCCACGTATGGTGCTTAATTAGCAATGCCTGTGGAAAGGGTGAGGCAACTGATTGTGTACAGCTACCAACAGGAGGAATACATTGCAAACCAAGATCAGGCGTGCATAGCATGGTGGTGACCAGCCACCAGACATTTGTAGCCTTTTTTGCAGCATGGAAGCGGCTATATACAGGTTACAGGTATGTGTGCTCCATTATGGTTCTGCTTTTAACTTTATCTAGGAGGCCGCATGGCACATGAAATACAGAATATAGAGTAGGACCCCCCTATTGAGATTTGCCGTGACGTTGGCAGGGGTGGCTCAAAAAATGGATCAATTATTTGCTAAAAATCTCTTTTTTATTATAGTACAGTTGGAATAAATCTGTGAATTTTCACTTTTTATATGATGCATGCCAATTTCAGATCGTGCTGGCTCCTTTTTCTCAGGATCAGTAATGTAATGTATGTACACAGTGACTGCATCAGCAGAATAGTGAGTGCAGCTCTGGAGTATAATACAGGAGGTAACTCAGGATCAGTAATGTAATGTATGTACACAGTGACTGCATCAGCAGAATAGTGAGTGCAGCTCTGGAGTATAATACAGGAGATAACTCAGGATCAGTAATGTATGTACACAGTGACTGCACCAGCAGAATAGTGAGTGCAGCTCTGGAGTGTAATACAGGATGGTGCTTGCGGTCAGTGCAGGATACGCGGTCGGTGCTCACCCTCCGTCAGTGTTGGTGCGGGCAGCGCTTGCTGGAGCTGGTCCAGGGGTCCGCTCAGGAGCCGCAGGTTGCTGATGTGCAGGTTCATGGCTTTGTGCAGCTCGGTGTTGGTGAAGCTCGCCTTCTCATGCACCTCCATGTACTTTGTCCATTCTTTGCTCACTTCAGCCATCGCAGGGGAGGAGGTCGGAGGCCCATTTGCTTTCCCCACCTCATCTTGTAATTTTTTCTCCTCCTTTTCTTCTTCATCGAGAACGTCCTTAATGTCTTTAAGAGACGCCTCCACGTCTGTGAACACTCCGGAGAGCGCTGGAAGGAGACAAGCGCAGGATGATTGACAGGAAGGTGTGCAGAGCATCTCCACAGACCGGCACAGCCGTGACAGCAGGAAGTCAGCAGAGAGGAGCACAGCACACAAGGCGCGGAGCAGCAGACTACACCCGGGTGGTAAATCACACTCACCCTGCATGGACTGGACCAGGCTCTTCACGGTGTCCGGCCGCACGCTCAGCGCTGCACACTTCTCCATCAGGGATGGTGGGATGTGGCTGTACAGGTCCAGATTGTCCACCGTGTCCGGATCCAGCTGCAGCGAGTCTGTGAACTGACTGCAACAAGCAAGAGGAGAAATCATAGTGCTGCTCAGAGCTTGAACCGCAATTTACTGTTCCGCTGACTTTTATTGGAAAATTGGAAAGTGTCAGTAAATTTGTGGACAGACATCGCTCTAAGAGCAGATTAGGGAGGAAGATCTGTACAAAGTGAAACTTACTGTAAAGGAAAGCTGTGTGCAGACACTGATCAAGCAGGAAAAGCTGCATAGTAGTGAGCGCAGCTCTGGAGTGTAATACAGGATGTAACTCAGGATCAGTAATTTATGTACACAGTGAGCGCAGCTCTGGAGTATAATACAGGAAGTAACTCAGGATCAGTAATGTAATGTATGTACACAGTGTCTGCACCAGCAGAATAGTGAGTGCAGCTCTGGAGTATAATACAGGCGGTAACTCAGGATCAGTAATGTAATGTACACAGTGTCTGTACCAGCAGAATAGTGAGTGCAGCTCTGGAGTATAATACAGGAGGTAACTCAGGATCAGTAATGTAATGTATGTACACAGTGTCTGCACCAGCAGAATAGTGAGTGCAGCTCTGGAGTATAATACAGGAAGTAACTCAGGATCAGTAATGTAATGAAGGTATTCAGTGACTTCAGAGCTGCAATCACAATTCTTCTAGTTGAGTATAATACAGGATGTACCTTGTATTGGGTAATATTACTATAAAATTAACTTACTCAAGGACTTCATTCTTCGTATCTATTTTGGACATTATTTCACGCAGCAGTTTTGCCTTTTCCTCACTGGAGAAAGAAAAATGATCTTTGGTTAAGATGTAATAAATGACGACAAGTATAAACAGCGGTCCCCGCCATTCAGATGATCACTGCCTGTAGCTTGTGAAGCACCAATATATGCAGCAGCGCAGTACACACAGGAATCAACAGAAAATATAAAGAATCCTGGATTATAAAGTGCTGAAGTCTGAGGACGGCATAGGGGAAGACCTGGGCGAGTAACTAGTCAACTGAAAGGGGGTCATTCTCTGATCCCCGCCTACTGCAGAGAGACCCCCCACATTCAGCTCACGTCCCGCACAGCAACCTGGTATTCGTTAGTGCGTCCTGATCACCTTCTGGCCCTGTCATTGTACTCTGCTGATTGGATGGAAAAATATGGCGCAGCACAACGGCCGAGGCTGGAACAGTCGGGCTGTGCGTGTGCTAGAACGGAACGGCCCAGGTGAACCAGGGTGGTGGAGGCGGTCCAGAGGGAGACCGTCCAAAAGGAACGGAGGCAACCCAGACTGAACGGAGGCGGCGGCCCAGACTGAACGAAAAGCAGAGGAAGCGGCCCAGACAGAACGGGGGAGGTGGCCAGGACAGAACGGAGGAGGTGGCCAGGACAGAACGGAGGCAGCCCAAACGGAACGGAGGCGGCCATGACTGAACGGAGGTTGAGGAGGCAGCCCAGATGGAACGGAAGTGGCCCAGACTGAACGGAGGTGAAGGAGAAAGCAGCCCAGACGGAACAGCAGCGGCGGAGGTGGCCCATACAGAACGGATGTGGACAGATGGAACGGAGGCGGAGGTGGTGGCCCAGAAGAATATGGTGTCGAAATGATGCTCTATATAAAAGTGAAAGATCAGTGGAAAACTCGTGTTGGTGGCGACAGCATCTCGTGACCCGTATGGAAGAGATTGGAGACGCGGCAGGTACAGGTATGTAAAGACATTACAGAGTGCCCCTTTAAGTGTGTAATGTGAAGTAACCACCTTTTAGAAATGATTTTACCCAACCGGCAGCTCCTGTGGTCCCGGGTGTCAGTGCGGCAGGTAATGAGTAACCTCCGCCGTCTGTTCACATTTCATTGTGGAATAAGCCTTGTCGGGGGCAGAATATTCCGCTGCTCCGGCGCAGCACTGCTGCTCGCTGCTGGATCAGATCAGCCCCTTTAAAGCACGGGATCTTTTCTTTCTGCTTTATTTTATTCTCCTCACCTTCCAGGAGACTGAACTTTTATTTTTCTTGGAGCTGATTGAGGGTTGTTTTTTTGTGGGACCCGATGTCATTTTTAACGTCACCATTCATTTTACCCTATGTCCTGTTTGTGCGGTGAAATGTGGGAAACAACTCACATCAGTGTTTTTGGGTTTTGTTTTTTTACAGCTTCATTGTGGCAAAATGGGCTGAACCCCCGGACTCTGCAGGTCAGGCGGATTACAGCAATACAGGGCCTATTATATTAATGCCGTAGTAGTGCAGGGTAATAGCAAAATCGTGGTTGTTCTATAAAGCCCAACCTGTGTCTGAGCTTTATGAGACAAACATGGCAGTTACTGGGGCTGTCAGCCGGTCCTTGGCTCCAGAGTCACCAGAATTGTGTCAGATTGACAGTAGCATTTCAATGGTTAAGCAGCAGCGATCAGAGCTCAGCCCCAGTTGCTGCAGTTACAGGGAGATGTTGGCTGTGTAACACAGCCGCCCGTATGAAACAGGATCATCTCCTTAGCCGGCTTTATATTTTCCGTAGCATCCTAGGACGTCCTACCTGTAGAGAGATGAAGCCTCGTGCGCCGCCATTGGTACCAGCTTAGAAAAAATATCCGGTCCAGTGACGGCAGGATCGGTGGGATTAACAGGAAGAGCCTTCACTAATGGGGCTCCTGAAAGGCAAAGAAGAAAAAGAGCCCATAAAATCTGCACAGACCGTGTCTGTATCCCGCTGTGTGAGTCATGTGTGAGGGCCCACATCCTCCATTACACGGTGGTCCACATGCACAGGTCAGGGGTCCCTCACCTTTCACAGCCTGCAGCGTGTCCAGCGCTGGCACCGACTCGTGGTAGATGAAATCATTGTCCTTCTTGGCAGAATTAAATCTATAAAACAGAATAAAAAAAATCCAGTTAACGTGATCTCATTAGGCCACGTTCCCAAAATCAGGATCAGTTAGGTTTTTGGGGTCGGTGCAGCGTCGGTCTCACTTTACGACATTGGTTAATGTCACTTCACACAAGACTTTCAGATAAAACAAGAAAAATCATTAGACTTCACCCTGACAGCGGCCAACGACTGCAGCCTTCACGCCTTATCCCGGCTCCTGCGGACAGATCCCCTCTCTGGAGGTCCGCCCTTATAATCCCAGATCCTATGGACAGATCCCCTCTCTGGAGGTCCGCCCTTATAATCCCAGATCCTATGGACAGATCCCCTCTCTGGAGGTCCGCCCTTATAATCCCCCCTCCTGCGGACAGATCCTCTCTCTGGATGTCCACCCTTATAATCCCCCCTCCTGCGGACAGATCCTCTCTCTGGGGTCCGCCCTTATCTCGGCTCCTGCGGACAGATCCTCTGGGAGGTCCGCCCTTATAATTCCGGCTCCTGCGGACAGATCCCCTCTCTGGAGGTCCGCCCTTATAATCCCCCCTCCTGCGGACAGATCCTCTCTGGGGTCCGCCCTTATAATCCCGGCTCCTGCGGACAGATCCCCTCTCTGAGGTTCGCCCTTACAATCCTGGCTCCTGCGGACAGATCCCCTCTCTGAGGTCCGCCCTTATAATTCCATCTTCTGAGGACAGATCCTCTCTCTGGATGTCCATCCCTATAATTCCATTTCCTGAGGACAGATCCTCTCTCTGGATGTCCATCCCTATAATTCCATCTTCTGAGGACAGATCCTCTCTCTGGATGTCCATCCTTATAATTCCATTTCCTGAGGACAGATCCGCTCTCTGGATGTCCATCCTTATAATTCCATTTCCTGAGGACAGATCCTCTCTCTGGATGTCCATCCCTATAATTCCAGCTCCTGTGGACAGATCCTCTCTCTGAGGTCCGCCCTTATAATTCCAGCTGGTGAGGACAGATCCTCTCTCTGAGGTCTTCCCTTATAATTCCAGCTCCTGAGGACAGATCCTCTCTCTGGAGGTGCGCCCTTATAATTCCAGCTGTGAGGACAGATCCCCTCTCTGAGGTCCGCCCTTATAATTCCAGCTCCTGTGGACAGATCCTCTCTCTGAGGTCTGCCCTTATAATTCCAGCTGGTGAGGACAGATCCTCTCTCTGAGGTCCATCCCTATAATTCCAGCTCCTGAGGACAGATCCTCTCTCTGGAGGTGCGCCCTTATAATTCCAGCTGGTGAGGACAGATCCTCTCTCTGAGGTCTGCCCTTATAATTCCAGCTCCTGAGGACAGATCCTCTCTCTGAGGTCCGCCCTTATAATTCCAGCTGGTGAGGACAGATCCTCTCTCTGAGGTCCATCCCTATAATTCCAGCTCCTGAGGACAGATCCCCTCTCTGAGGTTCGCCCTTATAATTCCAGCTGGTGAGGACAGATCCCCTCTCTGAGGTTCGCCCTTATAATTCCAGCTGGTGAGGACAGATCCCCTCTCTGAGGTTCGCCCTTATAATTCCAGCTGGTGAGGACAGATCCTCTCTCTGAGGTCTGCCCTTATAATTCCAGCTCCTGTGGACAGATCCTCTCTCTGAGGTCTGCCCTTATAATTCCAGCTCCTGTGGACAGATCCTCTCTCTGGAGGTGCGCCCTTATAATTCCAGCTGGTGAGGACAGATCCTCTCTCTGGAGGTCCGTCCTTATAATTCCGGCTTCTGCGGACAGATTCTATGTGAGGTGTCATCAGGGGGAAGGGAAAACGAAGAATTTTGGTATTCACTGTAAAACCTTTTTCTCGTAGTCTTCATTGGGGGATGTAGACTACCTCATGATTCGTGTGTGTCCCCCAATAAAATGACTGAAAAAATGTTTTGTTTTTTTTTATCTATTATCTTTATTATTTTCTAAAAATGTCTTTGCTCCCTCTCAGAGACTTGATCCTGCTTGTACAATTTACTGCACTATATAGACATTGGAAAGGTAAGAAACAGGAGCCAGAACTGAGGCATCAAGCAATTGTGACTGGTGGCGGAAATTCACAGGATAAACCTAAGCGATTGGATGAATTTTTTGATCACTGCTGTGTTACGCAGCTGGCACCTGCCATGTCAGGCCGGGATAGGCCCTGTACGCCCGGCACCAGGGATGTCCGTGTATGTCACATGTCAGGATGGAGGTAAATCATTATTAATGCTAAACACATGATACAATTGACCCTTTTTCTGTTTGCCACTTACTTGCCACCGATCACATCCATCGTGAAGCGCAGGGCTTCCTGCACCGTGGTTGGTTGTCCCTGGAAGAAATAAAAACAACCACAATGTCGGCGAGTCACTGGGAGATCCTGGGCATCGCTGGGATCACGAGTACATGAGCAGCGCTTACCTTAGACTGCTTGATCGCCTCGTTAAGCTTGTCCAAAGAGCTCTGTAAATAGGCGACCTGTAAAGATGGAAGCCGTGCTGAGAGCCGACGTACAGACACGCGCCGGTCAGTCGCACCACGCACACCTGCACCTACCTGCTCGCCATATTTCTGCTGCTCCTCCGCCTGTTTCCCCATGTGCAGCTGTGAAGAAACAAGACGACCCATCACAATCGGACGCCGTGACCGTCACTGCTATCACAGGTAATGGTGGCTGAGCTGTAATACCAGACACAGCCTGTGGTGCAGCGGTGGCGCTGTTTTAAGCTAATGCAGCCATGGTTTACTAATTCTGTGCACACATAACTCACATGGGCGATGGCTGCAAAGTAGTAAATCTTCATCTGCACCAGTTTCTTCCAGTCCTTCTGTATCTTCCCCAGAAGTGAGGCCGTCTCAGAGTTCTCCAGGGCTCGGCACGCTTCCTTGTAATAATCCACCACCTGCCAAGAAGGACAGCGGAGATGTGGAGCGAGCTGGCGAGGCACCGGGACGAGGCGCACGGCGTCACCCGCTTCTCACCTGAGCGCTGATCCGCGCCACCAGGAAACTCTTCCGGTTATCCAGCATGGACTTCTCCAGCAGACACTCCTGGGCCTGACCCTGGGGAGAGAACGGCACAGCGAGGAAGATGAACCCGGGGGTGGTGCAGCCGAGACACGCAGCCGCCGAGACACGCAGCCGCCGAGACACGCAGCCGCCGAGACACGCAGCCGCCGAGACACGCAGCCGCCGAGACACGCAGCCGCCGAGACACGCAGCCGCCGAGACACGCAGCCGCCGAGACACGCAGCCGCCGAGACACGCAGCCGCCGAGACACGCAGCCGCCGAGACACGCAGCCGCCGAGACACGCAGCCGCCGAGACACGCAGCCGCCGAGACACGCAGCCGCCGAGACACGCAGCCGCCGAGACACGCAGCCGCCGAGACACGCAGCCGCCGAGACACGCAGCAGCCGAGACACGCAGCGGCCGAGACACGCAGCGGCCGAGACACGCAGCAGCCGAGACACGCAGCGGCCGAGACACGCAGCAGCCGAGACACGCAGCAGCCGAGACACGCAGCAGCCGAGACACGCAGCAGCCGAGACACGCAGCAGCCGAGACACGCCACCTCCCCAGAGACCCTGAGGCGTCTCCACATCCCGCTCTGCACTCACCAACATGAGGTTTATGTTCAGGTTCAGGATCTGGTGACTCATGTCCACGCTGTAAGAGTGAGTGAAGTGATCCCGCAGGTAGGAGAAGGCTCCGGCCGCACACTGGAAGTGAGTGCACGAGATCTTCATCCCCTGCAAGAAACCGGAGGTGGAGCGATTGCTGACAGGAAGAACAAAGGAGGAGTAGCAAAGGATAATCAATGACAGGCAGCACTAACCTCCTCCGAGACCCTCTTGTCCATAGCACCCAGCATGGAGTGCAACGCCCCTGACCAGAGAGAAGAAATTCAGTCATTGGAACAGCGCTCGTAGCACACCGCTGTATACCGCCCCAGTGAAGCGCCATATACTGCCCCAATATCCCAGTGCACTGCCGTATAAAACCCCAGTATCCCAGTGCACCGCCACATACCACCCCAGTATCCCAGTGCACCGCCACATACCACCCCAGTATCCCAGTGCACCACCACATACCACCCCAGTATCCCAGTTACACATCTAGGAGGAAGCGGAGATATGAGGCGCCGTCCATCAGCAGGGGTCTACTACATAACACCCGTGCCCCACCATTACCTACCCAGATTGTACAGGACGCAGGCCTGCTCGTACTTGATGTCAGCGTGCGTCACCGACTTTCCAGAGAAAATCTCCGTCCTGAAGAGGAAAGCGACACATTACCTACAGATAACAGAGAGCAGCAGCGGAGCCGTCCACACCCCCAAGACGAGGACAGCAGGCGAGCGCAGCGCTGGATCAAGGATTATCATCAGGCCTGGGATTCATGACAATAATCTTGGGTATAAAGCTTCATCATCTCTGCTTGCTGTCACTGAATGGGAACAACTCCTAACTGGGCACTTCTAAGAGCTGAGGATTTGCTACACTGCATCAGCTGCACAGACGCCGCCATCCTGTGCTGCACGATACACTGCAACAAACTGCAGCTGTGCCAGCAACACCAGGCCTGGAGGCAGAGGCCCCCGAATATAACCGCAATGACCGAGAGCAGAGATAAACTACCAAACATACACAAGGAGACCCTGTGAGCCCAGCTGCAGCCCCCGGTCTGCATCCCTCACCACGTGATGGGCACCGCCGCCTCCTGCTCCACGCCCATGGGGATGCGACTCTGCAGGTAATGGAGTTGGCCAAAGTACTTGCGCAAAACGCTGCATCCTTCAAAGTCTCGGGGGACGTTCACGGCGCTCTGAGGGGAAAGGGGGAAGAAGATTAACAGCGCACAGACTGGGGAGTCACGGTGCTGCAGGGTATGGACGCACTACAGTCGTCCTCCGTCACTGCAGCTGCCCCCTCTCCCCATCCTCACCTGTCTCAGTTGAGCTCAGGTACTGCAGCTGCCCCCTCTCCCCATCCTCACCTGAGCTCAATCACTGCAGCTGCCCCCTCTCCCCATCCTCACCTGTCTCAGTCACTGCAGCTGCTCCCTCTCCCCATCCTCACCTGAGCTCAGTCACTGCAGCTGCCCCCTCTCCCCAACCTCACCTGAGCTCAATCACTGCAGCTGCTCCCTCTCCCCATCCTCACCCTCACCTGTCTCAGTTGAGCTCAGTTACTGCAGCTGCCCCCTCTCCCCATCCTCACCTGAGCTCAGTCACTGCAGCTTCCCCCTCCCCCCTATCCTCACCTGTCTCAGCTATCCTCCATCACTGCAGCTGCCCCCTCTCCCCATCCTCACCTGAGCTCAATCACTGCAGCTGCTCCCTCTCCCCATCCTCACCCTCACCTGTCTCAGTTACTGCAGCTGCCCCCTCTCCCCATCCTCACCTGAGCTCAGTCACTGCAGCTGCCCCCTCCCCCCCATCCTCACCTGTCTCAGCTATCCTCCATCACTGCAGCTGCCCCCTCTCCCCATCCTCACCTGTCTCAGGTCACTGCAGCTGCCCCCTCCCCCCCATCCTCACCTGTCTCAGCTATCCTCCATCACTGCAGCTGCCCCCTCTCCCCATCCTCACCTGTCTCAGCTGCTCCAGCTTCTTCAGCTCCTCGTTGTAATTTTCTGGATTTTCACCGTAATTTTTCAAAACAAACTAAAATAAAAATAAAATAAATTAAAAAAGTTGTCGCCCCCCGTCCGCTGCGCCCTGGGGGCATCCCCACTCGCACCCGCAGGTATAAAGCCTGTACAGTTTTCTTGCTTCTCACAGCTGAAGGTTCGCTGCAGTAGTGGGCACAGGCTTGTGGATGTGTACCGCTCCTTTAAGAGACACATGCCCGGGTGATAAATGTAAATACCCGGATGACATCAGGCGGCCGGTGCCAGGATGCAGATATTAATGGGATCAGACGGGAGCGGCCGCAGCTTCCTGCAATTACTGCTTCTCTGCAGTCGGGAGGACGAGACTCCGCGGCCCCTTCTAGAAGGATCCAGAGCACGGGGCGGCCAAGATGATCAGGAGACGTCACCCCATCTCTACAAGATCTCTGCTGGCCGCCAATGAATGGGGACATCATACAGTAAAGACTGAAAATTCAGCCCAAGACTGGTCACAGCTGAGGGTTTGTTACACTGTATCCAGTCTATACAATGTGACTCCAGACTGCTGCACGGGTGCCAGCAAGAAGCGAACTGCTGCTCCCAGTCTGTGCACATCGGGGCATGCTGGGATCTGTAGTGCAAGATCGGGAGGATAAGAAGCGTAAAGCAGCGCGAAACAGAACACAACGACCCCAGGGCACCCGAATACAGCGCTGCACCCCCAGAAGTATAACCCGGCACCTGCCATCTCCACACTGCCCGACCGTCAGGACCCCTGCAACCCCGTCTCAAGTAGATGTAGAAACCTGGCACTCAAGATCTGCAACCTCGGGCACCCCCACATATGGCCGATGAACACCCCCCATCCACTAGACGATGATTCCCCCCGCATCTATCCGACGATTTCCCCCGGGCACGCGCATCTATCCGACGATCCCCCCCCCCCCGCACGCGCATCCAGCCGACGATTCCCCCTCGCGCACGCGCATCCAGCAGACGATTCCCCTCGCGCACGCGCATCCAGCCGACGATTCCCCCTCGCGCACGCGCATCCAGCCGACGATTCCCCTCGCGCACGCGCATCCAGCCGACGATTCCCCCTCGCGCACGCGCATCCAGCCGACGATTCCCCTCGCGCACGCGCATCCAGCCGACGATTCCCCCTCGCGCACGCGCATCCAGCCGACGATTCCCCCTCGCGCACGCGCATCCAGCCGACGATTCCCCCTCGCGCACGCGCATCCAGCCGACGATTCCCCCTCGCGCACGCGCATCCAGCCGACGATTCCCCCTCGCGCACGCGCATCCAGCCGACGATTCCCCCTCGCGCACGCGCATCCAGCCGACGATTCCCCCTCGCGCACGCGCATCCAGCCGACGATTCCCCCTCGCGCACGCGCATCCAGCCGACGATTCCCCCTCGCGCACGCGCATCCAGCCGACGATTCCCCCTCGCGCACGCGCATCCAGCCGACGATTCCCCCTCGCGCACGCGCATCCAGCCGACGATTCCCCCTCGCGCACGCGCATCTAGCCGACGATTCCCCTCGCGCACGCGCATCTAGCCGACGATTCCCCCCGCGCATCTAGTTGAGAATTCACTTCCCGCGCGCGCATCTAGCCGACAATGCACACACCCCCGCACGCGCATCTAGCCGACACTCCCCACTCCCCGGGAATTTAGCCAACGACTGCCCTCCCCGCGCACCCATGAGTGTACCCGTCCGCCCCTGGCACCCTCTGACTTTGCTGAGAAACTCTGCGGCCTCTCTGCCTCTTATAACACCGCCCGGGGCCCCCACCCCCTGACTTCTCGCGCACCGCCCGGGGCCCCCTGACTCCTCAGACACCCCCGGGGCCCCCTGACTCCTCAGACACCCCCGGGGCCCCCTGACTCCTCAGACACCCCCGGGGCCCCCTGACTCCTCAGACACCCCCGGGGCCCCCTGACTCCTCAGACACCCCCGGGGCCCCCTGACTCCTCAGACACCCCCGGGGCCCCCTGACTCCTCAGACACCCCCGGGGCCCCCTGACTCCTCAGACACCCCCGGGGCCCCCTGACTCCTCAGACACCCCCGGGGCCCCCTGACTCCTCAGACACCCCCGGGGCCCCCTGACTCCTCAGACACCCCCGGGGCCCCCTGACTCCTCAGACACCCCCGGGGCCCCCTGACTCCTCAGACACCCCCGGGGCCCCCTGACTCCTCAGACACCCCCGGGGCCCCCTGACTCCTCAGACACCCCCGGGGCCCCCTGACTCCTCAGACACCCCCGGGGCCCCCTGACTCCTCAGACACCCCCGGGGCCCCCTGACTCCTCAGACACCCCCGGGGCCCCCTGACTCCTCAGACACCCCCGGGGCCCCCTGACTCCTCAGACACCCCCGGGGCCCCCTGACTCCTCAGACACCCCCGGGGCCCCCTGACTCCTCAGACACCCCCGGGGCCCCCTGACTCCTCAGACACCCCCGGGGCCCCCTGACTCCTCAGACACCCCCGGGGCCCCCTGACTCCTCAGACACCCCCGGGGCCCCCTGACTCCTCAGACACCCCCGGGGCCCCCTGACTCCTCAGACACCCCCGGGGCCCCCTGACTCCTCAGACACCCCCGGGGCCCCCTGACTCCTCAGACACCCCCGGGGCCCCCTGACTCCTCAGACACCCCCGGGGCCCCCTCTCCCTTCTCTGGGGCCTCCTGACTCCTCGGACACCCCCTGACTCCTCGGACACCCCCGGGGACCCCTCTCCCTTCTCTGGGGCCTCCTGACTCCTCGGACACCCCCTGACTCCTCGGACACCCCCGGGGACCCCTCTCCCTTCTCTGGGGCCCCCTGACTCCTCGGACACCCCCTGACTCCTCGGACACCCCCGGGGCCCCCTCTCCCTTCTCTGGGGCCCCCTGACTTCTCGGACACCCCCGGGGCCCCCTCTCCCTTCTCTGGGGCCCCCTGACTTCTCGGACACCCCCGGGGCCCCCTCTCCCTTCTCTGGGGCCCCCTGACTTCTCGGACACCCCCGGGGACGCCTCTCCCTTCTCTGGGGCCCCCTGACTTCTCGGACACCCCCGGGGACGCCTCTCCCTTCTCTGGGGCCCCCTGACTCCTCGGACACCCCCGGGGCCCCCTCTCCCTTCTCTGGGGCCCCCTGACTCCTCGGACACCCCCGGGGCCCTCTCTCCCTTCTCTGGGGCCCCCTGACTCCTCGGACACCCCCGGGGACGCCTCTCCCTTCTCTGGGGCGCCCTGACTCCTCGGACACCCCCGGGGCCCCCTCTCCCTTCTCTGGGGCCCCCTGACTCCTCGGACACCCCCGGGGACGCCTCTCCCTTCTCTGGGGCGCCCTGACTCCTCGGACACCCCCGGGGCCCTCTCTCCCTTCTCTGGGGCCCCCTGACTCCTCGGACACCCCCGGGGACCCCTCTCCCTTCTCTGGGGCCCCCTGACTCCTCGGACACCCCCGGGGCCCCCTCGCCCCAGCCCACACTGCTCCCCTCATTGTTCCCTGCTCCTCCGCGGCCTCTCACCTGTTTCACCGCCTGGTTGAAGCCGAACTCCGCGGCCTCCTTCAGGTCCAGCCATATCATGGGCATGCGGGGCACGGCCTCCATGCTGCGGCTCCGGGGCTGCGTCACCCGCACGGACACACGGCCCGGACACTGCGATCGCCTCCCTGTCACACGACGCGCGCGGCCTGCCGGGACGTGTAGTCCTCCGGGGTGACGTCATACAGCCACTCCCGGCTGTCAGCTGCTTGATCACGTGTGGCGCACGGCCTGCCGGGAAGTGTAGTTCTACTCACCACAAGCTCACCTCAGAGCTAGAGAGGTGCAGAACAGGAAATCTCCGGGCGGACTGTGACTCTCCGAGAAGAAAACGGCACCAGAACCTCGAGAACTACAGAAAGCCACGTAATGGTGCACATGCACTGCTAGTATAGTGCGCATGCGCGTACACAGTGTGTTTCTGGATGGTGGCCCTGTTGTGTGGCTCAGGGGCGTCCAGTCTGACTCCACTATATGCCTGAACCAACATGCTGACAGATCAGTGGGTTCTTGTGTCCCCAGTGCCCAGAACGCCGGAGCCGAGAGGACTCCATGCAGAGCACTAGGGGCTTCCTGTGCCCCTGCCATCAATATTCTGTGCGGGGCAGTAAATCTCCCTTCAAGTGCCCCAAACTGTGTCCTCTGTTAATGGCGAGGATTGTACATGGAGTCTGCACTGTAGAAGTAACTGCCAGAGGAAAAGACCCCAGACCGCCCCATGGTAAAAGCCCCCGGCCGAAAGGTAAAGCCCCCAGGATTAGGGTATAATGCTCGTCCTTAAAAGAAACACTGCCCAGGCTCAGAAGAAAAGACCACCCAGGCTCAGAGGAAAAGACCACCCAGGCTCAGAGGAAAAGACCACCCAGGCTCAGAGGAAAAGACCACCCAGGCCAAGAGGAAAAGACCACCCAGGCCAAGAGGAAAAGACCACCCAGGCTCAGAGGAAAAGACCACCCAGGCTCAGAGGAAAAGACCCCAGACCGCCCCATGGTAAAAGCCCCCGGCCGAAAGGTAAAGCCCCCAGGATTAGGGTATAATGCTCGTCCTTAAAAGAAACACTGCCCAGGCTCAGAAGAAAAGACCACCCAGGCCAAGAGGAAAAGACCACCCAGGCTCAGAGGAAAAGACCACCCAGGCCAAGAGGAAAAGACCACTCAGGCTCAGAAGAAAAGACCTCCCAGGCCAAGAGGAAAAAACCCACCCAGGCTCAGAGGAAAACACACATCAAACTCAGAGGAAAAGACCCCTTCAGGCTGAGAGGAAAAGACCACCCAGGCTACAAGGAAAAGACCACACAGGGTACAAGGAAAAGACCACCCAGGCTCAGAGGAAACGACCTACCAGGCTACGAGTAAAATACCACCCAGGCTGAGAGGAAAAGACCCCTCCAGGCTGAGAGGAAAAGACCCCTCCAGGCTGAGAGGAAAAGACCCCTCCAGGCTCAGAGGATGAACAAACCTACCCAAACTCAAAGGAAAAAATCCAGTGTTACACACCTGTCCCGGTTCGCTAATATTTCTGGTGCTCCACATCCAGCTTTGCAAGAAGGTGTCACGCGGTGATTGGCTCTAAACTCGCCGAGTGTCATGGCAGCATCTGACGCTGTTCACACTGCAGAGTCTCACACTCCACATTATGCCTCCTTTGGTGCTTCTGAGTTACACAGACAGGCTCAGGCGTTGACCAGCTGTGTGCTCATTAGTGATGGGGATTGCAGAGTTAATTTCTGCTGGTTACCTCTTAGGTCTCCCACAACATATAACCTATCACAGTTGCTCCCAGCCTTTTTAAGATGAAAGAGCCTGTCGTACCATGCCAACTATAGCTTTAGCTACACCGGTCCGTGTGCTGTTGTATCCCAGTCTTGCGGATTATTGTATTGCTTTGTGTGTGGAGTTATGGAGTTCTCTCGTTGCCTCGTTATTTCCTCCCTGCTCTTATTTTCCTCCTCGTCACTTGTTTTCTCTATTACCTCAGTGTTAGCATGCCGTGTGGTCAAGTTTTGGTTTCCCCGGTTTGTCCTTGCCTGTAGATTCTACCACTCCTGTCCCGATCTTCCCCTGGGGTGAGGGAGACGGGGAATTAGATCAGGGCTGTATAGGAGCAGGGCAAGGAAGGCAGCCCAGACATTGTCACCATTAGACATATCTCTGGAATCAGGGACAACTAGGGCCCAGCTAGCCTGAGGGCCAGTTTAGGAGCCCTGGTCCCCAGTTATCGTATCACACCCTGTGATAGTAGCGCAGTGTGCGCCCATGTATTGAGCTTCCTAGGTGTAAGGCTTCCCACGACACACACCTGAGTCTTGGTATTAAGCCTCTTACTTTGTCTGTGCACTTCAACCTGCTTAGGAACTACCAGTGGTTTCCAGTATCTCAGCTACCTGTCTGCGGTCTCCAGGATGTCTCCTATCTGCCTGTGGTTTCCAGTATCTCAGCTACCTGTCTGCGGTCTCCAGGATGTCTCCTATCTGCCTGTGGTTTCCAGTATCTCAGCTACCTGTCTGCGGTCTCCAGGATGTCTCCTATCTGCCTGTGGTTTCCAGTATCTCAGCTACCTGTCTGCGGTCTCCAGGATGTCTCCTATCTGCCTGTGGTTTCCAGTATCTCAGCTACCTGTCAGCGGTCTCCAGGATGTCTCCTATCTGCCTGTGGTTTCCAGTATCTCAGCTACCTGTCTGCGGTCTCCAGGATGTCTCCTATCTGCCTGTGGTTTCCAGTATCTCAGCTACCTGTCTGCGGTCTCCAGGATGTCTCCTATCTGCCTGTGGTTTCCAGTATCTCAGCTACCTGTCTGCGGTCTCCAGGATGTCTCCTATCTGCCTGTGGTTTCCAGTATCTCAGCTACCTGTCTGCGGTCTCCAGGATGTCTCCTATCTGCCTGTGGTTTCCAGTATCTCAGCTACCTGTCAGCGGTCTCCAGGATGTCTCCTATCTGCCTGTGGTTTCCAGTATCTCAGCTACCTGTCTGCGGTCTCCAGGATGTCTCCTATCTGCCTGTGGTTTCCAGTATCTCAGCTACCTGTCTGCGGTCTCCAGGATGTCTCCTATCTGCCTGTGGTTTCCAGTATCTCAGCTACCTGTCTGCGGTCTCCAGGATGTCTCTTATCTGTCTGCGGTCTCCAGGATGTCTCCTATCTGCCTGTGGTTTCCAGTATCTCAGCTACCTGTCTGCGGTCTCCAGTACATTTCTTGTCTGCAGCCTCTAGTGCTCTACTACCTGTCTTCTGCGTACTTTTCTACCTGCTGCACCGATGTCTGTGGCTCGTCTGCCAACCCAGACCTTGGTCTGGAGGATCCACCTCAGCAGGTGAGCCTAACACGTGATCAGGCTCCGATGAAATGACCGCCAGGATTATAGTAAAAGATTATTTCATCTTAAAGAAAAAGGCTTAGAGAATTAGGGTATACAACTTATATTATACAGGCTTAAAAAATAGAACACCCAGTCTCAGACCAAAAGACTCACCTAGGTCCAGAGGAAAATACCACCCAGGGTCATAGGAAAAGGCCATACAGGATCACAATAAAAGACCACCCAGGCTCAGGAAAAGACCACCATGTATCAGAGAACATAACTACTTAGGCTCAGGGGAAAAGACCACCCAGGATCAGGAAATAACCTCATGCTCATAATAAATGTTCATAATAAAATATCCCCCCCCCCCCCCCCGGAATAAGAGAAAAAGACCGCCCAGGCTCAGAGGAAAAGACCACCCAGGATCAGGAAATAACCTCATGCTCATAATAAATGTTCATAATAAAATATCCCCCCCCCCCGGAATCAGAGAAAAAGACCGCCCAGGCTCAGAGGAAAAGACCACCCGGGCTCAGAGGGAATAACTGCCAGGGCTCAGAGGAAAAGATCCACCATGTATCAGAGGAAATAACTGCTCAGGCTCAGAAGACAAGACCACCCAGGCTCAAAAGAAAATACCACCCAGGCTTAGAGGAAAAGCCCACCCAGGCTTAGAGGAGAAGACCACCCAGGCTCAGAGGAGAACCCCCACCATGTATCAAAGGAAATAACCACCCAGGCTCAGAGGAAAAGACCACCCAGGCTCAGAGGAAAAGACCACCCAGGCTCAGAGGAAAAGACCACCCAGGCTCAGAGGAAAAGACCACCCAGGCTCAGAGGAGAACCCCCACCATGTATCAAAGGAAATAACCACCCAGGCTCAGAGGAAAAGACCACCCAGGCTCAGAGGAAAAGACCACCCAGGCTCAGAGGAGAACCCCCACCATGTATCAAAGGAAATAACCACCCAGGCTCAGAGGAAAAGAACACCGAGGCTCAGAGGAAAAAAAACACCCAGGCTCAGAGGAAAAAAAGCACCCAGGCTCAGAGGAAAAGACCACCGAGGCTCAGAGGAAAAGACCACCGAGGCTCAGAGGAAAAAAAACACCCAGGCTCAGAGGAAAAGACCAGCAAGGCTACAAGGAAAAGGCCACCATGTATCAGAGGAAATAACTACTCAGGCTCAGAAGAAAAGACCACCCAGGAAATAGGTATGGACCTTGGAGCAACAAAAAGCTATAAACTTCAGATGGGTGATAACAGACGAAATCAGACAATTCAGAATAACAAAATAATAAGGAGAGAAGGTCTTAATCCATACGGGAGACATAAAGGGTACAGATGCATGTCTCGAGGAATGCTGCAGCCATGAAGCTGTTCGAGCTGTCCCCGCGATAGATCTGTGTATGGACAGGTACATGAGGGTGCTGGGAGTATGGAGGAATTAATGGATGAAGGGGTTAGTTTTGCTGAAAACAGGTGATTTATTAGTGAAAGTGATGAGCTTTAGTCAAAAGAGATGATTTCTTTTTTGTAGTAGGACTAAGAAACAGTGCTGTTTTCTGGGAAAGAGCATTCCATAAAACTGGTGCAGCATGAGGAACGTTTGCAGATTGAAGTGGGAGGTTCTGGTCATGAAGGATTTTAGGGTTTGTTACCTTGAATAATTGTCAACGGGTTTTTATTGTAACCAGTGACCAATTGTTACTACGCCATGACTTTATCTAAAAATTCAACCAGTGATTTACATTGAGGTCTATGGAGTTGAAACCGAAGATGACGTGTAGTCATGGATCCGACCAAGATGGATGGAGCAGCGACCGGGATGGATACTTTAATTTGCGAGTATTGTGACCCCCTGACACTGCAGGTAGTCACACATAGGCCCCCGCATAACACCTTCCCTCACCTAGGTTACACACAGCCAACCAGAAAACCCTAGTCACCTCTCCCAGGGAAAGACAGGCACACCAGTGGGCGGGACCAGATGGAAGGAAACGCCCAGCTAGGGGTCTGGAGAGCCCGGGGCAGGAAAGTGGTAGTTGAGAGTGGAGTGCAGTAGAGTGAAGTCCAGGCCTCTGCTATAGGCCTGAAGCTGAACTGACAGGTGTCAGGGTCGGAGCCCGGACACATTGGCTAGGTGGCAGACGGTGGGCCCGTAGCTAGCAGGAGACGGGAAGATGGCTCGGCAGATGGAGGTGGACCGGGATAGGGTTGGAGCCCGCCGGTACCGACACCAGGGACCCGACCGGAAACCGTACACAGAGGGAGTACTCGGACCCTGAAGCCAGGACCAGAACCAACGGCCTAGCTAATTAACCGATTGAGGGCAGGATTATAGGTCCTGTCCCAACCTAAGTCCCGAAAAGAGACAACCACCCACAGAGAGGGATAGGGCATCCGTCAGAGCCTGTAGATCCCACGGGTCAGCGTCAGCGGGCACTGCTCCCAACAGTATTATCGGGAGCGGACTCCCGAGTTCCAGACCGGGAAGTCCACAACACTACAGCACAGTGCAGAGGGAAGAGATACGGACCACCAGCCTAGGTGGGGGACCAGAATACACCCGGCCGCGGCGGCCGGCCACCATCACCTTGGTTAACCAAAGGACTTGTCTGACTTCTTTAATCGTGAGTAAGCTGAGACTCCCTGGTCTGACCAGGCGCACCGGTCCCTGCCATCACCGTCCCCTGCACCAAGTCACCGGGTCCCGGGGCTACCATCCCTACCCACGGAGGGGTTAACAACAAGCTGCCATCCCATCGCCTCGGGTGTCCCACAACAGCAGCGGTGGTGCCACATCTCACCACACACCGTGGGTGGCGTCACAGACAGTTTACTACCATCCCCGTACAAATACATCCCCTTTTAGTCAGAGTGTCCGCGCGACCCCCGGGTCCGGCAGGATCCCTCGAGCCGTACCGTAGATCCGGATCCGAGCAGCGCTGGCTGCTGGCACGGGGGTGGCACACCTTCGTGGTGGCCAGCCGGCATGGATGGTAGCAGCAGCAGCAGGTCAGCAAACTGGTACAACAATGAAATATAGATAAGTGTCAGCAGCAGAACTAAGTACAATGAGAGCAGCAGCACAATGGGACCTGAGGAATAGCAACGCTGGGAACTTGTTGCCCTGGCACCTCTCTTAAGGTGAAGGTGCCTTAAATACCTGAAACCTCTCAGCTGACCTGAGTGGCACTTCTGGGTCAGGATGAGCTGGCCCTTTAAGAAAAGGGACATGGCTGTGCACGCACCCTACGGGCATAATCAGGAGGCCTGTGAAGTGTGTGTAGACCCCAGGAGACAGCAGCATGATCCAAGGATGGACCAGACACTGCAGGACGGCCGGGCAGGTAAGAGCACTTATGTTCCCACCGGGGGAGGGGGCAGGACAACATGTGGACGCTGGTATGGGTGTTACAGCGAGCCTAGTGACCAGTGGCAGAAAGTCCAGGTGACAAATCGCAGAGACCGATATTGACGTTTTATCCCTTGATGTGGCGGCTGCAGTCGGTAGCCTGTCACAGGACAAACCCATTGACATTGGAGGTGGTTTCGCACCACACACGTTACTGTGACGTTCAAGACTTCTCAAAATTTAGTAAAATTGGCCTCAGGCGTGAGATATTTATCTGCAGATTTAGGTGGCATCTGCTTCATTGTAGCACCAACGCCATCACTTGTGGGCCCCAATGCAAAATCTCCAACAATCAATAGTATTGGTCATCCCATAGGGGCCAAAGAGACCTTTTGGGGCTCTCCAGGCTCCACAGACATCAGGGTTAGCAGAATGGTCGGGTGAGTGTTGGCATGTCATGACATCGGTGATATGTATGGGAGGCAGTGGATAGGCAGCGTATAACAATGGAGCAAGCGTATAACAATGGAGCAAGCGCACAGATGTCCCTGGAACAAAGAGAAGCAGGAGATCTCCATGTGTCCTCCAGGTGGCGCTGCAACCTCTGCTACAGCCCATGAATGTGCAGCCATGGATTGGTGGGGGGAGACAGAGAACAAATCCTAATGCCTGAGCTTCATTCCCCCTGGAAGAGCAGAGCTGGTTGGATCAGCCATACAGAGATGCTTGTGAGCTCGGGATCAGCCCTCTCCTCTCACTATCTCCTGTCCCTCATCAGATGCTGAACGCAGCAGACCCCCTGACCAATGCGGCACGACTGGGGGGCTCCACCAGACACTGACAGCACAGGAGGGCATCTTCTTCCAAGGATAACAAGTGATCCACATCTGAACCTCCACTGGAAAATCTCCGACCCCCAAAGAAAAAGCAGCAAGAGCAGACGACAGGAGTCATCCTCCCCTTCCCATCTGACAAAGCCGGTGGGTTAACCCCTTCTGCACAAGAACAATCTCCGCACTCCCTGCATGGACCGAGACTCCTCATCCACCTTTGTCTAGGTGGGCTTTTGACTATCACTCCCATCATCATCATCATCATCATCATACGGATAAACACCCGATTGTGGCAGCAAAACAAGGACGGATCAATAGAAGGTGTAATTGACGGTGGGCGAGAGCCAATCTCCATCCACGTCCCTCCATATCCCTGGTAACATCTGACCCCCTCCTATCTGCAGTGCACATCTAAAAAAAAAAGGAAGACCATGAGCCGGATGGAGGGAGCAGCATCTGAATGAAGGATTCATCCTCCAAGACTCTTCCTCCTCCTCCGCCTCATCTCGGCAGACAGAAGACCCTGCAGATGAAGACCTCCCATTTGCATTGAATGGACCTCTGAGGGCCAAGAAAAGAGCGGACTGCAGAGCCCAAAACAATCCGTTGGGCAGAGACTGACTTCCCCTTATTTACGGGTGCGTACCCCCCCTCATCGGTGCACATTGTTTAGGGGGCAACGCCACTCGTGTCCTGCAATGCAGGCAACAAAGAGCTGTCAGTTTCATTCCTCAGCTTGATGCAATCCATCAGCCTCTAGCAGATTGGGAATTATTGCTCTTCACAGGCTCCTTGGCCTTCTCTCCGTCCTCCTCTTGCTTGAGAAGATCTCTGCCATCATGGGCACTGTCTTGTCCCTGTCTCCAGGCTCTCGGAAAGCCAGCCTGTATGATGACGGTTCAGGATCCCTGGCACATTATACGAGTGTCAGTAAAAGCAGTGGACAGAAGCCGGACAAGGCGCTGAAACGACACTCCATGTTCATCCCCGCTCTCACCTGGAAGAGACTGGTGGCCTCCACCAAGAAGAAAACCTCACGGAAGGGAACCGCCAACAGCAATTACCAAAAGGATGTCGCCCATTTAAACCACGAGAATGTGAAAAAATCATTGTCCTGTGCCAATCTCTCCAGCTATGACACTCAACCCTTGGCACCTCTGAGCTCCAAGCAGATATCCTCCATCAAGAAGGTCTCCAGCACCACCGGTGGTGGTTCTCCGAAAAGAGTCATTGTCCAAGCCTCCACTGGTGAACTACTGAAATGCCTTGGAGAATTCCTTTGCAGGAGATGCTACCGACTGAAACACTTGTCCCCCACAGACCCTATTCTATGGCTACGTAGTGTGGATCGCTCTTTGCTACTCCAGGGATGGCAAGACCAAGCCTTTGTCACCCCAGCCAATGTGGTTTTTGTCTACTTGCTCTGCAGGGATGTAATTGATGGAGACTCTGTGGCCACCGAGCATGACCTGCAAGCCACTCTCTTGACTTGCCTGTACCTATCCTACTCTTACATGGGCAATGAGATCTCCTACCCCCTCAAACCCTTTTTGGTAGAAGCGGGCAAGGATGCTTTCTGGGACCGATGTCTTTGCATCATTGATGCCATGAGTGCCAAGATGTTGAGAATTAATGCTGACCCGCACTATTTCACCCAGGTGTTCGCTGACCTAAAAAACGAGGGCAACCGTGATGAATTTTCTAGAGTACTTGACCGGTGACTGTCCTCCAGAGAGTAGACCAAGCTCTGTCACAGGTCAGGACCGATATCCCTGGCCGCTAACAACGATCCAGTAGCCAAAAAAAAGATCTAAAAGGACAAAATGGGACCACATTCAACCTTTTGTGCATTGTCTTACGTTGAGAGGTGGTAGAGAATTCGAGGCAGCGTAACCACTGACCAACGTGCATCTTTGTTTTTAGGCCAGCAAGTGCCTCGCGCTACATCACCTCCTGTCCCTTTCCTTATGAGGACTGATGCGTTTCTTATACTCTCATCCCAAAGCGATCACCGGACTCTTGCCTCTCTTACAAATACATACAATCCAGGGAGAGGAACATAAGTAGGAAAAAGATGCTCAATGGATTTCATGTTCTCTCCACCGCCTGCTGACAGGGTTCGGCACGGATGTATATTTGCACTGATATAAATAGACCCGGCCGCTCTTGGCTGTTGGGTCCAGGTTCTAGAGATAGGTAATGGTGGACGGTGCCATCCTTTTCCGAACCCCTCCATGAATGTGACACTTTGTGATGTGGCTGACGTTGGTTTCCTTCAGATGTCTGTGGGTTGTGTGGAAGTTTCCTCGTGCTCCCCTCTACATTTTTCCAAAATCATCATTCAATCAAATTCTACTGCAGTTATTCTGATGATTTTATCTCGTCACCTCCGATGGTGTCTTGTAGGTTTGGCCTCAGTTTCAGTCATTAGGTCAGTTATAGTCTTGGCCCCATTCACTATGTCACCCATAGTGTGGGCCCGGTCACCATGTCACTCGTAGTCTTGGTCTCTGTCCTGGTCACTATGTCATTCATAGTCACCAGGGCCATGGCCAAGACTATGTAACTCATAGTGTTTGTCGCAGCCCTGGTCACTTTTTAACTCTAATTGTGTTGGCCATCGCCCTGGTCATTATGTTACGTTTGGATTTAGCTGTGGTCCTGGTCACTGTTACTCATTGTTTTAGCTGTGGCCCTGATCACTATGTCACTCATGGTCTTGGCCGTGGTGTTGGTCACTATGTAACTTCTGGTCTTGGCCCTGGTCATTATGCCACTCATGGTTTTGGCCATGGCCAAAATGTTTCTCATAGTCTTAGCCATGGCCCTGATGACTATGTTACTCAATAGCCTTGGCTGTGGTCCTGGTCACTATGTAATTCCTGGTCTTGGCCATGACCCTGGTCACTATATTACTCATGGTTTTAGAGATGTGGCCTTTGTCACTATGTCACGCATAGATTTGGTCATGGCCCTGGTTGCTATTTAACTTGTGGTGTTGGCTGTGGCTTTGGTCACTATGTTACTCTTGTTCTTGGCCATGGCCCTGGTCACTGTGTCACTCGTGGTCTTAGCCATAGCCTTGACCACATTGTCACTCATGGCCATGGCCTTGGTCAATATGCAACTCATGGTCTTGGCCCTGGTCAAAATGTCACTCATAGTCTTAGCCATGGCCCTGATGACTATATTACTGAATAGTCTTGGTGTGTCTCTGGTCACTGTTATTATTCCTGGTCTTGGCCATGGCCCTAGTCACTGTGTCGCTCATGGTCTTAGCCTTAGCCATAGCCTTGACCATATTGTCACTCATGGCCATGGCCCTGGTCATTATGTCTCTCATGGTCCTGGCCGTGGCTTTGATCACTATGTCACACATGTTTTGGACCCTGTTCCCAGTCACTAGGTCACTCATGGTCCTGGCCCCGAGTCCAGTCTCTATACTCCCAGGGCTCGGTATTCGTTCTGTAGCAGGGTCGCCCCTATCGGTATTTGTAGCTGTGAATGCTGGGGCGGGAGGAGAAGGTTTCGTAAGATCACGGTGACCCAGTATTTCTCGCACAGGTCAGGCCCGGGCTCAGTTGCTGTTGACTGATCTGCAGGATTATTTCTGGTCACTTAGTGTTAATACACTGATCTGGCTTTAGGTTAATGAGAATTGGATTGACGCGCTCCGAGCCCGTGGCTTCTCCTTCCTTCCTTCCTACAGGGTTTTTTTTTTTTGCTGCGTTTCACAGAGCTTGGCCCCTACATGAAAAAAATTGGGGTCTGCACGGGCCAACCACAGATCCCACTGTTTACAGGGGCTTCAGCGTTTATGTAATACGGATTATCATGTTGCAGTCTATTTGATACATTGTTGCACACGTTGGGGGAGGGGATTTTTATATGCAGTGACTGGATACGGGGTTATCTTTAGAGGCAACGTTTAGGAATTCTCTATAGGGGATGATGGTGGGGGGTCTCTTCATTAACGCCCCCATGTGTCCAATGCAGCTTGCACATTAGATGTGATGGCTTGTATGCAGCGTGTTGTATTTTGCAGGGGGCCGCCCGTCGCTCTTCTCTATATAGGAGGCCATCTTGAAGGCTGATCCGAGATTTAGATGCAGGAGGCATCGGGACCTCGCGCCTCTATTATAGCGCTAATAAATTAAAGGGGTTGGATTAATGGGTTATTTATTTATTTATCTGAGCCTGGGAGGGGGCCACCCCCAACTATGTCTATTTCCGCTGTGCATTGTGTATTTTTGGGGCGCTGCTCGGCTGATATCGCTGCACACGTGTGTTTATGTGCCAGTATTGTGGGCTGTGCACTGAGGTACGATGGCGCTGGGTGCTAATTGTGCCCCCCGGACGTACTCTACTCTGGGGGGGGTGACCTACATCTCTGCCTGTGTCTGCAGTGAGCAGCCGCGGAGAGAAAAGAACAAAAATAACATTGCTAGAGAGTGGCTCCCAAGCAGGGGTGACCGCCAGGGATAGGAGGGTGCAGGGCCGCCGGGGATAGGAGGGTGCAGGGCCACTGGGGATAGGAGGGTGCAAGGCCACCGGGGATAGGAGGGTGCAGGGCTGCCAGGGATAGGAGGGTGCAGGGCTGCTGTGGATAGGAGGGTGCAGGGCCGCCGGGGATAGGAGGGTGCAGGGCCACCGGGGATAAGAGGGTGCAGGGCCACCGGGGATAAGAGGGTGCAGGGCCGCCGGGGATAGGAGGGTGCAGGGCCACCGGGGATAGGAGGGTGCAGGGCCGCCAGGGATAAGAGGGTGCAGGGCCACCGGGGATAAGAGGGTGCAGGGCCGCCGGGGATAAGAGGGTGCAGGGCCACCGGGGATAAGAGGGTGCAGGGCCACCGGGGATAAGAGGGTGCAGGGCCACCGGGGATAAGAGGGTGCTGGGCCACCGGGGATAAGAGGGTGCTGGGCCACCGGGGATAAGAGGGTGCAGGGCCAACGGGGATAGGAGGGTGCAGGGCAGCCAGGGATAGGAGGGTGCAGGGCAGCCAGGGATAGGAGGGTGCAGGGCTGCTGTGGATAGGAAGGTGCAGGACCGCCGGGATAGGAGGGTGCAGGACCGCCGGGATAGGAGGGTGCAGGGCCGCCGGGATAGGAGGGTGCAGGGCCACCGGGGATAGGAGGGTGCAGGGCCACCGGGGATAGGAGGGTGCAGGGCCACCGGGGATAGGAGGGTGCAGGGCCGCCAGGGATAGGAGGGTGCAGGGCCGCCAGGGATAGGAGGGTGCAGGGCCGCCAGGGATAGGAGGGTGCAGGGCCGCCAGGGATAGGAGGGTGCAGGGCCACTGGGGATAGGAGGGTGCAGGGCTGCCAGGGATAAGAGGGTGCAGGGCCACCGGGGATAAGAGGGTGCAGGGCCACCGGGGATAAGAGGGTGCAGGGCCACCGGGGATAAGAGGGTGCAGGGCCACCGGGGATAAGAGGGTGCAGGGCCACCGGGGATAGGAGGGTGCAGGGCAGCCAGGGATAGGAGGGTGCAGGGCAGCCAGGGATAGGAGGGTGCAGGGCTGCTGTGGATAGGAAGGTGCAGGACCGCCGGGATAGGAGGGTGCAGGGCCGCCGGGATAGGAGGGTGCAGGGCCGCCGGGATAGGAGGGTGCAGGGCCGCCGGGGATAAGAGGGTGCAGGGCCGCCGGGGATAAGAGGGTGCAGGGCCGCCGGGGATAAGAGGGTGCAGGGCCGCCGGGGATAAGAGGGTGCAGGGCCGCCGGGGATAAGAGGGTGCAGGGCCGCCGGGGATAAGAGGGTGCAGAGCCGCCGGGGATAAGAGGGTGCAGGGCCGCCGGGATAAGAGGGTGCAGGGCCGCCGGGGATAAGAGGGTGCAGGGCCGCCGGGATAAGAGGGTGCAGGGCCGCCGGGAATAGGAGGGTGCAGGGCCGCCGGGGATAGGAGGGTGCAGGGCTGCCAGGGATAGGAGGGTGGAGGACTGCCGGGAAAGGGGGGTGCAGGGCCGCCGGGAAAGGGGGGTGCAGGGCTGCCGGGAAAGGGGGGTGCAGGGCTGCCGGGGATAGAATTTGCAGGGCCGCCGGGGATAGGACGGTGCAGGGCCGCCGGGGATAGGAGGGTGCAGGGCCGCCGGGGATAGGAGGGTGCAGGGCTGCCAGGGATAGGAGGGTGGAGGACTGCCGGGAAAGGGGGGTGCAGGGCCGCCGGGAAAGGGGGGTGCAGGGCTGCCGGGAAAGGGGGGTGCAGGGCTGCCGGGGATAGAATTTGCAGGACCGCCGGGGATAGGACGGTGCAGGGCCGCCGGGGATAGGACGGTGCAGGGCCGCCGGGGATAGGACGTGCAGGGCCACCGGGGATAGGAGGGTGCAGGGCCGCTGGGGATAGGAGGGTGCAGGGCTGCCGGATATAGGAGGGTCTCAGACCGCCAGGATAGGAAGGTGCAGGGTTGCCTGTGATAGGAGGTTGCAGGGTCATCTGGGATAGAAGAGGGTACAGGGCCGCTGGGGTTAGGAGGGTGCAGGGCCGCCGGGGATAGGAGGGTGCAGGGCTGCTGCCAGGGATAGGAGGGTGCAGGGCTGCCGGGGATGGGAGGGTGCAGGGCCGCCGGGGATGGGAGGGTGCAGGGCCGCCGGGGATGGGAGGGTGCAGGGCCGCCGGGGATGGGAGGGTGCAGGGCCGCCGGGGATGGGAGGGTGCAGGGCCACCGGGGATGGGAGGGTGCAGGGCCGCCGGGGATGGGAGGGTGCAGGGCCGCCGGGGATGGGAGGGTGCAGGGCCGCCGGGGATGGGAGGGTGCAGGGCCGCCGGGGATGGGAGGGTGCAGGGCCGCCGGGGATGGGAGGGTGCAGGGCCGCAGGGGATGGGAGGGTGCAGGGCCGCCGGGGATGGGAGAGTGCAGGGCCGCCGGGGATAGGAGGGTGCAGGGCCGCCGGGGATAGGAGGGTGCAGGGCCGCCGGGGATGGGAGAGTGCAGGGCCGCCGGGGATAGGAGGGTGCAGGGCCGCCGGGGATGGGAGGGTGCAGGGCCGCCGGGGATAGGAGGGTGCAGGGCCGCCGGGGATGGGAGGGTGCAGGGCCGCCGGGGATGGGAGGGTGCAGGGCCGTCGGGGATGGGAGGGTGCAGGGCCGCCGGGGATGGGAGGGTGCAGGGCCGCAGGGGATGGGAGGGTGCAAGGCCGCCGGGGATAGGAGGGTGCAGGGCCGCCGGGGATGGGAGGGTGCAGGGCCGCCGGGGATGGGAGGGTGCAGGGCCGCCGGGGATGGGAGGGTGCAGGGCCGCCGGGGATAGGAGGGTGCAGGGCTGTCAGGGACTGTAGAGATGGCTGAAGAGGTCATTATCAGCAGGATAAGAGAGGATTTCTGAGAATTCATGCTTTATGGCCAGGAAGGTAATGGTGGCGGAATGAATGGAGAGGGTAATGCGCCGCTGCGGCATCTATAGCCGCCTGATCTCCCGCAGGAGCACAGAATAGGGCATGTTCCCTCCGACATCTGCAGGGGGGTACGTCAGGACCCCCCACACACATTAGGTGGGCCGCTGGCCCCAGCAGGTTTGCCCGACGTTCCTCTAATGTATGGGCCATTCCAGCTGTCCTCCCAGTATAACCAGTGCTGCGCCTGTTACCAGCCGGGCTAGCCTCCACTGGAAAGCGCTTGTCACTACTGAGATCACAGCACTCCACTATACATTACACTGCTTCCCCGAACTGCTGTACTGTAGACTGCATCTCCGTGCTGCACAGACTGATATTATCTGTGTATGGTGGACTTCATCTCTATACTGCACAACTGTATTATTTACTGTACAGTAGACTGCATCTTCATGCTGCATAGGCTTGTATTGTTTGCTGTACAACAGCCCGCAACTTGGTGCTGCACAGACTTGTATTATCTGCTGTAAAGTTCACTATGTATCTGTGTTGCACAGATTTGTATTATCTGCTGTACAGTAGAGTGCATCATGATGCTATACAGACACAGACTTGTTTTATCTGCTGTACAGTAGAGTACATATTGATGCTGCACAGACTTGTGTTATCTGCTGTACAGTAGAGTGGATCTTGATGCTGCACAAACTTGTATTATCTGTTGTATAGTAGAGTGGATCTTAATGCTTCACAGACCTGTATGATCTGCTGTAAAGTTCACTGCATCTGTGTTGCACAGACTTCTTTTATCTGCTGTACAGTAGAGTGCATCTTGATGCTGCACAGACTTGAATTATCTGCTGTACAATAGAGTGGATCTTAATGCTGCACAGACCTGTATTATCTGCTGTAAAGTTCACTGCATCTGTTTTGCACAGACTTGTATTATCTGCTGTACAGTAAAGTGCATCTCTGTATTGCACAGACCTGTATTATTGGCTATACAGTAGAGTGCATCTTGATGCTGCACAGAACTTTATTATCTGCTGTAAAGTTCACTGCATCTCTGTGCTGCACAGACCTGTATTGTCTGCTGTACAGTAAACCACATCATTATACTGCAGAGACTAATATTATTTGCTGCACAGTACACTGCATCTTTATTCCACACAGATCTGTCTTATGTGCAGTAAAGTAGATTTCATTCTTCATACTGCATAGATTTGTTTTATTTGCTATACAGCCAACTGCATATCCATGCTGCACATACTTGTAGTCTGTTTTACAGTAGACTGCCTCATTTGCTGCACAGACTTGTATTATCTTCTCTAAAGTATCCTGCTGCAGACTTGTACTCTGCTGTGCAGTAAACTGCCTCTCCATATTGCACTGACTTGTATTTTGCTGCACAGACCTATATTATCTGCAGTAAAACAGACTGCATCTCCACGCTGCATAGACTTGTATTATCTGCTGTACAGTAAAAGCCTCGCTGTACTGCACAGACATGTATTATCTGCTGTACAGTAAAAGCCTCGCTGTACTGCACAGACATGTATTATCTGCTGTACAGGTAGACTGCATCTCTGTGCTGCACAGACTGGTATTATTTGCTGCACAGTTCACTGACTCTACATTCTGCACAGACTTTTTGCTGTGAAATAAGGAATAGAATGAAACTTAACAAACTTGAAAAGATTTGTCCCCTTTTTGGCCGATTCCTATATCATAACTAAGAGGCTGCAGCCGATCATTGCCAGCAATATCTGTATATACTCCGAGCACCCCTGGGGTCAAATAAGATTTGCTAAAAAATGAAGAGTTTATTTATTTTATTATATTGAGGCTAAAATCTAAAATATTGAGGATGTGTGACCTGCAGTGAAGTGAATGGGGATGAGCTGCAATACCACGCACAGCCTGAGGACACGTGGGGCGCTGTTTCCAGAAGAGCAGCCATGTTTTACTGATCCTGAGCACCTTTTATTTTTGGGGGGTGATTGTTTATCATTTGCAGGTCTGAGCTGACAAAGCTGATTAACCCCTGGGGCCGAGTATTGATAATAATTGATAAAGTCTGATGATTACAGCGGATTGATGTTCCCGATTTCTCGATAGATCAGCTCAATCTGTTCTTCTATTTTGTCAATGATAGATGTGGATGTAATAGACCTGGCACTTATACGTCACCACACTGGAGTGACGCCCTATACCATGGCGGTGGGGCGCAGGACTGTATATATTAGAGGCGGTGATGATATTTCCATGTCTCGGTGTGTGTGCTGCATGAATTCTGTGTTTGAAGATTTTTTTTCCCTCAATTTGTAAATGATTTAATTTATAAGGGAACAGAAAAAAATGTGAAAAAAACCCTCATCTCCTGCGGATTTCTTTTGTGTTTCTATGGACGACGCGCGTTTCGCTTGTATAGACTTTTTTTCTATGTGCTGACACTGGAAATTATTGTTTTCTTCTTGACTTGAGAAATTACAAAACGGAAAAGCAAAAAGTCTCCCTCCGCTTTCCAGCGCTCGCCTGGATCGGGAGCGGGGGACGGGGGCTCCGTGGACTTTACCTACTTTACATTGGATTGCGGGACGAGCACCTCGGGCTCCACAAGGCTTCACCTCAGGAAGTACCGTGAAGACACAATATGGTCGCCCGTGTATGACGTGTACATGTAGATGTCAGGATGGGGCTGGAAGCAGAGAAATGTGCTGGGGACATTTTTGAGAAGGGGGGGGGAAGGGGGGAAAAAAATGGATATTTGTAGGTTTGTCTTGTCTGTGCAGGATGTGTGGTTGCTGGATCGAGCCTGGGTACTGCGGGTAATGTGGGCACTGTCAGGGAAAGATCACCCTCCGACTGATGGGACAGTGGCACTTTTCAATAAAATAAAATGATAAAAATGGATTTCTGTTCTGACTCCTTACTTCACATTGAAAAGTATTCCAGGAAAGAGTCCGAAGCAACATGTAACGATCAGACGACATTGCTGAAAATGTGTTACTGTGTATAAGCCTAAGCAATCTGCATACAGAAAGCTCCCTCTAGTGGTGGCTGCAGACAGGACCTTATCATGTATCTCTGTATACAGGGAGCTCCCCCTAGTGGTGGCTGCAGACAGGATCTTATCATGTATCTCTGTATACAGGGAGCTCCCTCTAGTGGTGGCTGCAGACAGGACCTTATCATGTATCTCTGTATACAGGGAGCTCCCCCTAGTGATGGCTGCAGACAGGATCTTGTCATGTATCTCTGTATACAGGGAGCTCCCCCTAGTGGTGGCTGCAGACAGGATCTTATCATGTATCTCTGTATACAGGGAGCTCCCCCTAGTGGTGACTGCAGACAGGATCTTATCATGTATCTCTGTATACAGGGAGCTCCCCCTAGTGGTGGCTGCAGACAGGATCTTATCATGTATCTCTGTATACAGGGAGCTCCCCCTAGTGATGGCTGCAGACAGGATCTTGTCATGTATCTCTGTATACAGGGAGCTCCCCCTAGTGGTGGCTGCAGACAGGATCTTGTCATGTATCTCTGTATACAGGGAGCTCCCCCTAGTGGTGGCTGCAGACAGGATCTTATTATATATCTCTGTATACAGGGAGCTCCCCCTAGTGGTGGCTGCAGACAGGATCTTGTCATGTATCTCTGTATACAGGGAGCTCCCCCTAGTGGTGGCTGCAGACAGGATCTTATCATGTATCTCTGTATACAGGGAGCTCCCCCTAGTGGTGGCTGCAGATAGGATCTTATCATGTATCTCTGTATACAGGGAGCTCACTCTAGTGGTGGCTGCAGACAGGATCTTATCATGTATCTCTGTATACAGGGAGCTCCCCCTAGTGATGGCTGCAGACAGGATCTTGTCATGTATCTCTGTATACAGGGAGCTCCCCCTAGTGGTGGCTGCAGACAGGATCTTATTATATATCTCTGTATACAGGGAACTCCCCCTAGTGGTGGCTGCAGACAGGATCTTATCATGTATCTCTGTATACAGGGAGCTCCCCCTAGTGGTGGCTGCAGACAGGATCTTATCATGTATCTCTGTATACAGGGAGCTCCCTCTAGTGGTGGCTGCAGACAGGATCTTATCATGTATCTCTGTATACAGGGAGCTTCCCCTAGTGATGGCTGCAGACAGGATCTTGTCATGTATCTCTGTATACAGGGAGCTCCCCCTAGTGATGGCTGCAGACAGGATCTTGTCATGTATCTCTGTATACAGGGAGCTCCCCCTAGTGATGGCTGCAGACAGGATCTTGTCATGTATCTCTGTATACAGGGAGCTCCCCCTAGCGGTGGCTGCAGACAGGATCTTATTATATATCTCTGTATACAGGGAGCTCCCCCTAGTGGTGGCTGCAGACAGGATCTTATATATCTCTGTATACAGGGAGCTCCCCCTAGTGGTGGCTGCAGACAGGATCTTATCATGTATCAGTGTATACAGGGAGCTCCCCCTAGTGGTGGCTGCAGACAGAATCTTATCATGTATCAGTGTATACCGGGAGTTCCTCTAGTGGTGACTGCAGACAGGATCTTATCATGTATCTCTGTATACAGGGAGCTCCCCCTAGTGGTGACTGCAGACAGGATCTTATCCTCTATCTCTGTATACAGGGAGCTCCCCCTAGTGGTGACTGCAGACAGGATCTTATCATGTATCTCTGTATACAGGGAGCTCCCCCTAGTGGTGGCTGCAGACAGGATCTTATCATATATCTCTGTATACAGGGAGTTCCTCTAGTGGTGGCTGCAGACAGGATCTTATCATGTATCTCTGTATACAGGGAGCTCCCCCTAGTGGTGGCTGCAGACAGGATCTTATCATGTATCTCTGTATACAGGGAGCTCCCCCTAGTGGTGACTGCAGACAGGATCTTATCATGTATCTCTGTATACAGGGAGCTCCCCCTAGTGGTGGCTGCAGACAGGATCTTATCATGTATCTCTGTATACAGGGAACTCCCCCTAGTGGTGGCTGCAGACAGGATCTTATCATGTATCTCTGTATACAGGGAGCTCCCCCTAGTGGTGGCTGCAGACAGGATCTTATCATGTATCTCTGTATACAGGGAACTCCCCCTAGTGGTGGCTGCAGACAGGATCTTATCATGTATCTCTGTATACAGGGAGCTCCCCCTAGTGGTGACTGCAGACAGGATCTTATCATGTACCTCTGTATACAGGGAGCTCCCCCTAGTGGTGGCTGCAGACAGGATCTTATCATGTATCTCTGTATACAGGGAGCTCCCCCTAGTGGTGACTGCAGACAGGATCTTATCATGTATCTCTGTATACAGGGAGCTCCCCCTAGTGGTGGCTGCAGACAGGATCTTATCATGTATCTCTGTATACAGGGAACTCCCCCTAGTGGTGGCTGCAGACAGGATCTTATCATGTATCTCTGTATACAGGGAGCTCCCCCTAGTGGTGGCTGCAGACAGGATCTTATCATGTATCTCTGTATACAGGGAGCTCCCCCTAGTGGTGGCTGCAGACAGGATCTTAATAATGCCTTACATTCATGGGCTGTAAGCCATCTTCCCCTCAGTTGATACTTTGTTGCATCAGTCTGGAGTCCAGGAGAGTGTTGTGCGGAGTATGAGGACTGATTGCCTGGATACAGTTTTTTAAACCTTCAGCTTTGAGTAGTATAATTACAGGTTTTCAGCCGATTTGTTGCAATGTTTCGGTGCGGCCGCACAAGCTCTGCTTCTCCCTCTTGTAGCTCTGACTTATGAGGTTTCTGTGCAGACAGGATTGTGCCGCAGCCATAAATAAACCTCCCGATCTGTGGCGTCTTCAGATATGAGGAGTGAGGCACCGGGGGTCTATGACCGGGTCTCGGCAGTGGCAGAAGTTAGATCTCTGCTCCTGCAGATCTTGGATCCTAATACAACACTGATACATTGTGCCATTCCCAGTACAGGGTCCGAGGAGTGAAATGGGAGTTTTATTTAGCGTTTTTCTCCCCCTCAGTCGCTCCGTAAGGAATCACACAATGTACCAGGTTTAAATGACCTCCGTGCAGTTTTGTTTTGCCTTTAGCTGTGAAGAAAGGCATTAAACACTGCTCTGTGCCCGGCGGCCTCTTCCCTATGTGGCCTGTAGTGCTACGTTATATTGGGAGTAACATGGGGAGGGGGCGGCGAGACACCAGAACCGTCCTGTGGACACCAGAACCGTCCCGTGGACACCAGAACCGTCCCGTGGACACCAGAACCGTCCCGTGGACACCAGAACCGTCCCGTGGACACCAGAACCGTCCCGTGGACACCAGAACCGTCCTGTGGACACCAGAACCGTCCTGTGGACACCAGAACCGTCCTGTGGACACATGTAGGATCTTAGATGGGAGACCAAACTTTAACGAACTATAAATGCAACTTTCTGTCTCTAGTTATAAAAGCAAATGCAGCTCTGAAGCACAAACTGCAGCTCTACCAGGTGACATTCTGAGCAGACTGACAGATCGGAGCCTCCAGAACAGCAGGTAAGGTTTATTATTTGGCAACTTTATAAAATAGTTTGACGTTTAAAGCAGCAAAATTCTCCGATTTCCCTCAGTCCTGGGGTCAGATCCCCGGCCAGCGCAGCACCAAACCGATGCGGCACTTGCGGAAGTCTGGCTTCTCAATGTCGGCTCTCATCTCCACGGATATCGGCCGCTGTCGGCCTCGGTCGTTCATCTGGATGCGATTGGTGACTTTCACGGAGAATTCCTGATGTGTTCTGTGGGAAGAAGAGAAACATGAGGATCACTACAAACGAAACCCACCGGCTCTACTCCAGTCACATCCAAAGCTGCGTACAAAATCATCATATCAAGGGTGGACATATCAATGGTGCAACCTGTGCGGCTGCACAGGGAACAAAGAGATAAATGGGCCCATTTCTACCTCCAAACTCCAACGCAGGGGCAATTTTGCATTTTTATGAGCTCTTGGGCTGCACAGGCCCATATACTGTCCTTGCACAGGGGTCATATACTGTTCTTGCACAGGGCCATATACTGTTCTTGCACAGGGCCATATACTGTTCTTGCACAGGGGCCATATACTGTCCTTGCACAGGGGTCATATACTGTTCTTGCACAGGGCCATATACTGTTCTTGCACAGGGCCATATACTGTTCTTGCACAGGGGCCATATACTGTTCTTGCACAGGGCCATATACTGTTCTTGCACAGGGCCATATACTGTTCTTGCACAGGGCCATATACTGTTCTTGCACAGGGCCATATACTGTTCTTGCACAGGGGCCATATACTGTTCTTGCACAGGGCCATATACTGTTCTTGCACAGGGCCATATACTGTTCTTGCACAGGGCCATATACTGTTCTTGCACAGGGGCCATATACTGTTCTTGCACAGGGGCCATATACTGTTCTTGCACAGGGGCATATACTGTTCTTGCACAGGGGCCATATACTGTTCTTGCACAGGGGCCATATACTGTTCTTGCACAGGGGCCATATACTGTTCTTGCACAGGGGCCATATACTGTTCTTGCACAGGGGCCATATACTGTTCTTGCACAGGGCCATATACTGTTCTTGCACAGGGCCATATACTGTTCTTGTACAGGGGCCATATACTGTTCTTGCACAGGGCCCATATACTGTTCTTGCACAGGGCCATATACTGTTCTTGTACAGGGGCCATATACTGTTCTTGCACAGGGCCATATACTGTTCTTGCACAGGGCCCATATACTGTTCTTGCACAGGGCCATATACTGTTCTTGCACAGGGGCCATATACTGTTCTTGCACAGGGCCATATACTGTTCTTGCACAGGGGCCATATACTGTTCTTGCACAGGGCCATATACTGTTCTTGCACAGGGCCATATACTGTTCTTGCACAGGGCCCATATACTGTTCTTGCACAGGGGCCATATACTGTTCTTGCACAGGGCCCATATACTGTTCTTGCACAGGGCCATATACTGTTCTTGCACAGGGCCATATACTGTTCTTGCACAGGACCCATATACTGTTCTTGCACAGGGCCATATACTGTTCTTGCACAGGGCCATATACTGTTCTTGCACAGGGCCCATATACTGTTCTTGCACAGGGCCATATACTGTTCTTGCACAGGACCCATATACTGTTCTTGCACAGGGCCCATATACTGTTCTTGCACAGGGCCCATATACTGTTCTTGCACAGGGCCATATACTGTTCTTGCACAGGGCCATATACTGTTCTTGCACAGGGCCATATACTGTTCTTGCACAGGACCCATATACTGTTCTTGCACAGGGCCATATACTGTTCTTGCACAGGGCCATATACTGTTCTTGCACAGGGCCCATATACTGTTCTTGCACAGGGCCATATACTGTTCTTGCACAGGACCCATATACTGTTCTTGCACAGGGCCCATATACTGTTCTTGCACAGGGCCCATATACTGTTCTTGCACAGGGCCATATACTGTTCTTGCACAGGGCCATATACTGTTCTTGCACAGGACTCATATACTGTTCTTGCACAGGACCCATATACTGTTCTTGCACAGGAGCCATATACTGTTCTTGCACAGGGCCATATACTGTTCTTGCACAGGGTCATATATTGTTCTTGCACAGGGGCATATACTGTTCTTGCACAGGGCCATATACTGTTCTTGCACAGGACCCATATACTGTTCTTGCACAGGGGCCATATACTGTTCCTGCACAGGGGCCATATACTGTTCTTGCACAGGACCCATATACTGTTCTTGCACAGGGGCCATATACTGTTCCTGCACAGGGGCCATATACTGTTCTTGCACAGGACCCATATACTGTTCTTGCACAGGGCCCATATACTGTTCTTGCACAGGGCCCATATACTGTTCTTGCACAGGGGCCATATACTGTTCTTGCACAGGACCCATATACTGTTCTTGCACAGGGGCCATATACTGTTCTTGCACAGGGCCATATACTGTTCTTGCACAGGGCCATATACTGTTCTTGTACAGGGGCCATATACTGTTCTTGCACAGGGGCCATATACTGTTTCTGCACAGGGGCATATACTGTTCTTGCACAGGGGCCATATACTGTTCTTGCACAGGGCCATATACTGTCCTTGCTCTGGGGCCATATACTGTTCTTGCACAGGGGCCATATACTGTTCTTGCACAGGGGCCATATACTGTTCTTGCACAGGGGCCATATACTGTTCTTGCACAGGGGCCATATACTGTTCTTGCACAGGGGCCATATACTGTTCTTGCACAGGGGCCATATACTGTTCTTGCACAGGGGCCATATACTGTTCTTGCACAGGGGCCATATACTGTTCTTGCACAGGAGCCATATACTGTTCTTGCACAGGGCCATATACTGTTCTTGCACAGGGGCCATATACTGTTCTTGCACAGGGGCCATATACTGTTCTTGCACAGTGCCCATATACTGTTCTTGCACAGGGCCATATACTGTTCTTGCACAGGGGCCATATACTGTTCTTGCACAGGGGCCATATACTGTTCTTGCACAGGGCCATATACTGTTCTTGCACAGGGCCATATACTGTTGTTGCACAGGGCCATATACTGTTCTTGCACAGGGCCATATACTGTTCTTGCACAGGGGCATATACTGTTCTTGCACAGGGCCATATACTGTTCTTGCACAGGGCCATATACTGTTCTTGCACAGGGCCCATATACTGTTCTTGCACAGGGGCCATATACTGTTCTTGCACAGGGGCCATATACTGTTCTTGCACAGGGGCCATATACTGTTCTTGCACAGGGCCATATACTGTTCTTGCACAGGGCCATATACTGTTCTTGCACAGGGCCATATACTGTTCTTGCACAGGGCCATATACTGTTCTTGCACAGGGCCATATACTGTTCTTGCACAGGGGCCATATACTGTGTGTATTCACCAGTGCATCATATACTTGATATAAGATTTTCAGTGTCAGCCATAATAGTAGCCATATAAACTCCCCCCTTACCACCCCCAGTTTTCGGCCTCTGCCCCCCTCCTCGGTGCCTCCCTGATAGACATGACGCATCCCCAATGGAAAGCCTCAGTGTCACTTATAGCCGTGGAGCCCCTGGCATTGGCAGCCACCGTACACTAACAATACCCATAAAGCACCCAAATATATCACAGATTCTCAAGAAAGTGACAGAGACGCCTTAATTCTCAGGCAAAATGCCCCCATAATAATGGTCATATCTCCCATAATGATAGCCATAGAGATCCCATAATAGACACAATGCCCCCACGACAGCCATACCGCCCCACAAATGTCAGTGACATCGCCCTCATAATAAAGGACCCCACAATGATACTGCATTAGAGAACCCATAATGGGCACAATGCCTCCATGATGGCCTCAGTGCCTCACCATGGTCACGCACAGTGCCCCCACAATGATAGCCATTGAGCCTGCCCCATCTGTACTAGTAGGCCCGAGCTGGGGCCCCTGCGGCTCTGCACGCGGTGTCCCCTAAACACCTGCCAAGCATCACATGGACGACCTGCACCGGCACATGACCTCTGCTGACCATCTGGCCGGCCAGGACTGACAGCAGTGCAGTGACTGAGAGCCTGCCGTCCTGCCCCCTCCTCGGGGTATCACCAGGGGGCTGCTCAGGGGGTCCGGCTGGACACTCTTGGGCTTTTATAGGGTCTGTAATCAGCGCACAGTGCCCACTACTTCCCATGATTCACAGGACCAGCTCGTGAACCATCCGCAGTGTCACAAGGGCTCATTGTTATATGGGGGGGATATAGAAAGGATGAGCCACTGCCCCGAGAACTGCGCCAGGACGGGGGGCTCTGACTTCACATCCTGCGCCCCCCTTCCCCGGTGACCTGGGCACATGGTGCAGATAGGGATCTGTGGGCCACTCAGCCTCTAATGGGCAGCATGAGGGGGAGAGACAAAGGCCTGTGTGAGCGGGGCTGCGTGCCACCGCCGGATAATTGACTTTAATTGATTGCATTAGAGAATATACTATTTATAACAAGCTGCAGCGCGGGGAGCGGAGCCAGCGCTGACTAATGTGCCGCTCACACCAAGCCGGGCCGCCAGGGAGCAAGCAAAACCAGAACAATGCAACACCAATGTGTGCACACAGGAGACCCCAATACTCACCGGATTATCCAGCGGACCGCCAGGAAGCAAGGATAACCAGAACAATGCAACACCAATGTGTGCACAGAGGAGACCCCAATACTCACCGGATTATCCAGCGGTCCGCCAGGGAGCAAGGGGCGAGCAAAACCAGAACAATGCAACACCAATGTGTGCACAGAGGAGACCCCAATAATCACCGGATTATCCAGCGGACCGCCAGGAAGCAAGGAAAACCAGAACAATGCAACACCAATGTGTGCACAGAGGAGACCCCAATACTCACCGGATTATCCAGCGGACCGCCAGGGAGCAAGCAAAACGAGAACAATGTAACACCAATGTGTGCACACAGGAGACCCCAATACTCACCGGATTATCCAGCGGACCGCCAGGGAGCAAGGGGCGAGCAAAACCAGAACAATGCAACACCAATGTGTGCACAGGGGAGACCCCAATACTCACTAAATTATCCAGCGGTCCGCCAGGGAGCAAGGGGCGAGCAAAACCAGAACAATGCAACACCAATGTGTGCACAGAGGAGACCCCAATACTCACCGGATTATCCAGCGGTCCGCCAGGGAGCAAGGGGCAAGCAAAACCAGAACAATGCAACACCAATGTGTGCACAGAGGAGACCCCAATACTCACCGGATTATCCAGCGGCCCGCCAGGAAGCAAGCAAAACCAGAACAATGAATCTGTGCACAGAGAAGACCCCAATAATCACCAGAATATCCAGCGGACCGCCAGGAAGCAAGCAAAACCAGAACAATGCAACACCAATGTGTGCACACAGGAGACCCCAATACTCACCGGATTATCCAGCGGACCGCCAGGGAGCAAGGGGCGAGCAAAACCAGAACAATGCAACACCAATGTGTGCACACAGGAGACCCCAATACTCACCGGATTATCCAGCGGACCGCCAGGGAGCAAGGGGCGAGCAAAACCAGAACAATGCAACACCAATGTGTGCACAGAGGAGACCCCAATAATCACCGGATTACCCAGCGGGCCGCACTTTTCTAATAAGACTCCATGTTTCGGTTTCTTGCCGCTTTACGTGAATTAGGACATTTTTGTTCACGTCCAAAGGTTAAAAACCTTCCAAACCCTAAAATAGGCTCACTACAATGTATCAGTAACAATCCGCTCGCTCTTCAGACGGACACATTTCAGCCATCCGATATTTACACTGATACATTGTAACAAACTGTCTATAGGTCAGCCTCAGCAGCGAGGAGTCGGCTGCTGCTAATATTAACACTGCCTACAAAATAGGGCACACGAGGATGAGCGCAAAATACGAGGAGCAGCCGAGGGCGAGCGGGACCCCCAACACAAAGGACGATTCATCATTCCTGAAGACGCTGTTTTCTTTCCCCTTCTGGTCTTCATTCATGTTTTATGCTCCAAATGCTTAATAATGGCACAAAAGGGTAAATGAATTTTACACAAAATAAAAAAACTTTTCATTTCTGACCATTTTGCGCCTTTTTAGAACAAAACATCTCATCCATGAAAATTAAAAAATAACAAATGACCCCCAAATATCTGAATTACAAAAACCACAACGGAAACAGGAAAAACAGGACAGAAATAAAGAAATGCCCAAAATGTGATCATAAACCCAACACCAACAAGGGAACGTCACTGATCATAAACTACAACTATCATATACTACAAATGCTGCGATCACAGGCAAATATTCCCATCCCAAGCAACGATTCATTCCATCACATTTATCCCCCACAGACTAAAGCAGCGAACACGACCCCCTCAAAGGAGGACGAATCACAGGATATTCCACCATCAAGGAAGCACTGATATCATTGTACCCCCTATGTACAAGAATATAACTGCTATAATACTGCTCCTATGTACAAGAATATAACTGCTATAATACTGCCCCTATGTACAAGAATATATCTACTATAATACTGCCCCTATGTACAAGAATATAACTACTATAATACTGCCCCTATGTACAAGAATATAACTACTATAATACTGCCCCTATGTACAAGAATATAACTACTATAATACTGCCCCTATGTGCAAGAATATAACTACTATAATACTGCCCCTATGTACAAGAATATAACTACTATAATACTGCCCCTATGTACAAGAATATAGCTACTATAATACTGCCCCTATATACAAGAATATAACTACTATAATACTGCCCCCTATGTACAATAATATAACTACTATAATACTGCCCCTATGTACAAGAATATAACTATTATAATACTGCCCCTATGTACAAGAATATAACTACTATAATACTGCCCCTATATACAAGAATATAACTACTATAATACTGCTCTTATGTACAAGAATATAACTACTATAATACTGTCCCTATATACAAGAATATAAGTACTATAATACTGCCCCTATGTACAAGAATATAACTACTATAATACTGCCCCCATGTACAAGAATATAACTACTATAATACTGCCCCTATATACAAGAATATAAGTACTATAATACTGCCCCTATGTACAAGAATATAACTACTATAATACTGCCCATATGTACAAGAATATAACTACTATAATACTGCCCCTATGTACAAGAATATAACTACTATAATACTGCCCCCTATGTACAAGAATATAACTACTATAATACTGCCCCTATGTACAAGAATATAACTACTATAATACTGCCCCCTATGTACAAGAATATAACTACTATAATACTGCCCCTATGTACAGGAATATAACTACTATAATACTGCCCCTATGTACAAGAATATAACTACTATAATACTGCCCCTATGTACAAGAATATAACTACTATAATACTGCCCCTATGTACAAGAATATAACTACTATAATACTGGCCCCTATGTACAAGAATATAACTACTATAATACTGCCCCTATGTACAAGAATAAAACTATTATAATACTGCCCCTATGTACAGGAATATAACTACTATAATACTGCCCCTATGTACAAGAATATAACTACTATAATACTGCCCCTATGTACAAGAATATAACTACTATAATACTGCCCTCTATGTACAAGAATATAACTACTATAATACTGCCCCTATGTACAAGAATATAACTACTATAATACTCCCCCTATGTACAAGAATATAACTACTATAATACTGCCCCTATGTACAGGAATATAACTACTATAATACTGCCCCTATATACAAGAATATAACTACTATAATACTGGCCCCTATGTTCAAGAATATAACTACTATAATACTGCCCCTATGTACAAGAATAAAACTATTATAATACTGCCCCTATGTACAGGAATATAACTACTATAATACTGCCCCTATGTACAAGAATAAAACTATTATAATACTGCTTTATTTTTTTGCTTGGATCTGCACTCCCCCCCATTCGGCACAGGTGTTTTTAATTAGCAGGAGACTGCAAGAGGGGTCAGCCTTTTTTGCTCCCAGTTTACTTATGGGAGCCAGTGGGAGGTGAGTGCGCAGCTCCTCTCACTGTGTGTTGGTGCTGTGCAGTGGCCGCTGTTGTGGTGGTGTCGTGACAGTGGGGCAGTGCGGCCTGGTGCCTTGGGGGCTTTGCCTTGCAGCATGGGTGCTGTGAGGCACCGGGTCGCCTGCCCTGCTGGTGCTTTGTCACTGCAGCAGTGGTTGGTGCACAGTGCCGCACCACAAAGGCTTAGGATAGGGACCCACTCTAGAGGTTCGCCGTGACGTGGCAGTGGGCTTAATACAGTCTGATCAGAATGGTAACTAAGAACCTCACGTTCTATTTAAATTTTTGCCTACCGGCTTTAGATCAATGTATTTTTGGGATGTGCGATCCATGTCTCTTTCTCTTTTTCTCCAATTGGCATACTATTATAATACTGCCCCTATATACAAGAATATAACTACTATAATACTGCCCCTATGTACAAGAATATAACTACTATAATACTGCTCCTATGTACAGGAATATAACTACTATAATACTGCCCCCTATGTACAAGAATATAACTATTATAATACTGCCCCTATATACAAGAATATAACTACTATAATACTGCCCCTATGTACAAGAATATAACTACTATAATACTGCCCCCTATGTACAAGAATATAACTACTATAATACTGCCCCTATATACAAGAATATAACTACTATAATACTGCCCCTATGTACAAGAATATAACTACTATAATACTGCTCCTATGTACAAGAAAATAACTACTATAATACTGCTCCTATGTACAAGAATATAACTACTATAAGGGTATGTGCGCACGTTGCTTTTTACCTGCTTTTTACCTGCTTTTTTGCTGCTTTTTCTTCTGCGCTGTTTAATGCCAAAATGGATGTGTTCTTCTATTCAAGCAAAGTCTATGGGAATTTGGGTTTCTTGTTCACACTATGTTGTTCAAAATGCTGCCTTTTTGTGGCAGAACTTTGGTCAAAAACTCAGCTTTTCAAAGAAGCAACATGTCAATTGTTTTTGCTATTTGGGTTTTGCACTGCAAAGCTGAGTTTTTGACCAAAGTTCTGCCACAAAAAGGCAGCATTTTGAACAACATAGTGTGAACAAGAAACCCAAATTCCCATAGACTTTGCTTGAATAGAAGAACACATCCATTTTGGCATTAAAAAGCGCAGAAGAAAAAGCAGCAAAAAAGCAGGTAAAAAGCAGGTAAAAAGCAACGTGCGCACATACCCTGATACTGCTCCTATGTACAAGAATATAACTACTATAATACTGCCCCTATATACAAGAATATAACTACTATAATACTGCCCCTATATACAAGAATATAACTACTATAATACTGCCCCTATATACAAGAATATAACTACTATAATACTGCCCCTATATACAAGAATATAACTACTATAATACTGCTCCTATGTACAAGAATATAACTACTATAATACTGCCCCCCCCCATGTACAAGAATATAACTACTATAATACTGCTCCTATATACAAGAATATAACTACTATAATACTGCTCATATGTACAAGAATATAACTACTATAATACTGCTCCTATATACAAGAATATAACTACTATAATACTGCCCCTATATACAAGAATATAACTACTATAATACTGCTCATATGTACAAGAATATAACTACTATAATACTGCTCCTATATACAAGAATATAACTACTATAATACTGCTCCTATATACAAGAATATAACTACTATAATACTGCTCATATGTACAAGAATATAACTACTATAATACTGCTCCTATATACAAGAATATAACTACTATAATACTGCTCCCTATGTACAAGGATATAACTACTATAATACTGCCCCTATATACAAGAATATAACTACTATAATACTGCCCCTATGTACAAGAATATAACTACTATAATACTGCTCCTATGTACAAGAATATAACTACTATAATACTGCCCCTATGTACAAGAATATAACTACTATAATACTGCTCCTATGTACAAGAATATAACTACTATAATACTGCCCCTATGTACAAGAATATAACTACTATAATACTGCTCATATGTACAAGAATATAACTACTACCGTGTTTCCCCGAAAGTAGGACCCCCCCGAAAGTAAGGCAGGGTGGGGGTTTCGGGGGGGTCCGCCAATGTAGGGCACCCCCCGATTGTAAGGCAGGGTAGCGGGGGTGCCCGGGGAATGTAAGGCCGCCTATGGGTGGTGGTCGCGGCGTAATGTATACCTCCTCCGGTGAATGGCCCCCGCAATCTCGCCGGCCTGCGGCGCGTCCCAGGTCAACGCTCTTCCTGCTTGATGCTGATTGGCCGATCAGCCTGTTCGTCACAGGCTCCCTGCTGGCCATCAGCTCGAGCTGTGATTGGCCAGTCAGCCGGCTCGCAGCTGATTGGCCGAATCAACCGCGACGTCACCGCCTGCAGGCTCGCTCCCATTGGTCCAGCGTCCCCGGCGTCCCCGGCAGAAGGAAAGTAACGGTAAGTTCCGAAACTCTCTCTCTGTGTGTGTACGGTATGTGTATGGGGGCTGTATGTGTCAGAGTGTGTGTGTGTGTGTGTACGGTACCGGTACGATATGTGTGTGGGTGCCGTGTGGGTCTGTACCGGTACCGTATGTGTCAGTGTGTGTGGTGGCAGAGTGGGGGGCAGAACCACTGTATGGAGAGGCTGCAGGGGGGAGGATGGGGTGGATTCCGGACTCTCAAACAATGGGGAGGCTGCAGGGGGGAGGATGGGGTGTGTGGATTCCGGACTCTCAAACAATGGGGAGGCTGCAGGGGGGAGGATGGGGTGCATGCCGGACTCTCAAACAATGGGGAGGCTGCAGGGGGGAGGATGGGGTGGATGCCGGACTCTCAAACAATGGGGAGGCTGCAGGGGGGAGGGGGGAGGGGGAAATTGTTATTTTTTTTTTCCAATGTAAGGCCTCCCCCGAAAGTAAGGCAGGGTGGGACTTTTGGGAGTAAAATTAATGTAAGACAGGGCCTTACTTTCGGGGAAACACGGTATAATACTGCCCCTATATACAAGAATATAACTACTATAATACTGCCCCTATGTACAAGAATATAGCTACTATAATACTGCCCCTATGTACAAGAATATAACTACTATAATACTGTCCCCTATGTACAAGAATATAACTACTATAATACTGCCCCTATGTACAGGAATATAACTACTATAATACTGCTCCCATATATACAAGAATATAACTACTATAATACTGCCTGTATGTATCGCTATATGAAGATAACATTGCTGATATTTCTGAATACAGCGGTAATTTTTTTGGTACTTTCGGGGGTGCAGAGTGATGACCCCTTTAAGCCTCTGTATATTTATAGCTTCTGTTGGGTGAATCTGCACCTTGGCACATTTTGCAGGTGACAGGTGTCATAATTCATACTTGTGGGGGAGGGGACCTCACGTTGTTTCGGGAGGGGGGTGTGAAAGTCGCCTGTGTTGGCTTGTTTCCATGGTGATGAGTGGTGGCAGCGTCTCGGCTTCTCTCCCACCTGAGATGCAGATTTTATACTTGTTCCATTTTTAGGCTGCAGTGTCAGGAGTCGGAGGATTTGGCTCCTCCAGTCCTCGTTAATCATGCCGGGTGCTGCCCTTCCCCTTGCGCTTGGTTAGGGGTGACATGTATGAGGGTGCAGGTCTGATTTATAGAGCCGCGTTATAACAAGACTCTGGGGATGTGCGGGGGTCACAGGTAACAGTCATATAAAGTGGCCCTCCGACTGCTGGGCACATTGCTCCTCCGCCGTCAGCCATTCCTCCTCCTCCTCAAAGTCTTTTCAGAAATTATTTGTTGCGTTACCATCACGGGATTTTTTGGACACCCAAACACATTAGAATATGTTTTTGCAAAAAGGTAAAAAGCTGTCTCACCTCGTCACGGTGTACCCATCTGAGACAGTCCCTAACCTACTAAAGTTAAAAACATTATCAATACCTGACTTGTGTCATGTCAAACTCCAATATGAATGGTGGCAAGTGGTCAGCTGTGTCCCAGATTAAATACACAACAAAGTGAGACGCAATCAGTTGTTCAGTCTCAGTATTAGGAGGGCTGCACCCCCAACTTGCAACCAAGCAAGGTAACATACAAAAAACACAAAAACCTGAGCTGAAACAATGTTCAGTAAACATGCAACATTAAGCATGTGAATTGCAGCCTTAAGACTAGAAAAAACCAAGGAGAAAAATTGTATGAAAAATACCCTGAATATAAAATAAATTGCAAGTGCATAATAACAGGGTACTTAGTGTATACATTTTTGCAAAAAGGTAAAAAGCTGTCTCACCTCGTCACGGTGTACCCATCTGAGACAGTCCCTAACCTACTGAAGTTAAAAACATTATCAATACCTGACTTGTGTCATGTCAGAACTCCAATATGGATGGTGGCAAGTGGTTAGCTGTGTCCCAGATTAAATACACAGTGAAGTGAGACGCAATCAGCTGTTCAGTCTCAGTACTAGGAGGGCTGCACCCCCAACTTGCAACCAAGCAAGAAAACATACAAAAAACACAAAAACCTGAGCTGAAACAATGTTCAGTAAACATGCAACATTAAGCATGTGAGTTGCAGCCTTAAGACTAGAAAAAACCAAGTCAGGTATTGATAATGTTTTTAACTTCAGTAGGTTAGGGACTGTCTCAGATGGGTACACCGTGACGAGGTGAGACAGCTTTTTACCTTTTTGCAAAAATGTATACACTAAGTACCCTGTTATTAAGCACTTGCAATTTATTTTATATTCAGGGTATTTTTCATACAATTTTTCTCCTTGGTTTTTACATTAGAATATGTGTACGGCCGGATACAGGGAGCCAATCACATCAGATGTCAGGGGGCCGAGACCACCAGGTTTAGAAGCAATGGTCAGGCATGTTTTGTGTATGGGGGTGTCCAGGAACTTTGCATTTGGCAGATCCTTCTCAAAACAAGGATAGAACATATTGGATTTCAACATGCTCAATCATTTTTGTTTGACAGATTACTACCAGATGATTCTGGAGAAGAGGACAGAAGGGAGCAGAGGATATTCAGAGAACAGAGGAATCAGGAGTAGGATTCAAGTGTCTTTAGAGGACAGAGAAGTCTGGAGTAGTGCAAAGGGGTATGAAGGAGGACAGAAAAGTCTTGAGGGGACAGAAAAATCTGGAAGGGCACAGGGTGGTATGGAGGACAAAAAATTATGGAGGGGACAGTTGAGTCTGGAAGGGAACAGAGGGGTATGGAGGAGAGGAAAGGGGTATGGAGGAGGCCAGAAAAGTCTGGAGGGGACAGAAAAGTCTGGAAGGGCACAGAGGGGTATGGAGGAGGACAGAAAACTCTGGAGGAATCTATAAGGGGACAAAAGGTTTATGGAGGAGGACAGAAGAACATGGAGGGTACAGAGGGATCAGGAGGTAACCAGCTTTTAGGAGCACATTGACTCACCCAGCTGGATCTCGGGGTGCGTATAACCTTATCCGTATCAGAGAAGGAGATGAGTGGAAAAGGGCATTTAACAAACAAGCTGAGTGCTGTGAGGATCCGGTGATGACTTTGTAACGCGCCGGTGTCTTTCAGAATCTTGTGAATGGCTTATTCGGAGATATCAGTGGTCAATATGTGGTGTTCTATCTAGATGACATCCTGATGTGTTCTCCTGATGGTAATTCGCACATGCTACATGTGTGCACTGTACTGTAAAGTTGTTTTTTTCACTTGAAGAAGTTCATTTTGTGGGGTATATTGTGTCTGTGAAAGGCTTCTGCATGGATCCTCCTAAGGTTCAGCCCATTAAGGAGTGTGTGCAGCTCAAGTCTCTGAAGCCCTGTAGCGTAATCTGACTTTATGGGATCAGGCAGGAGACTCGATCCTCGGCAGGCTAGATGGGCTTTATTCTTTTCTAGATTTGATTTTGTGGTGATGGTCCAGACTGGTACTAAGAATAAAGAAGCTGATACTTTCTCGAAGTGTCTGTCCTTCTCAGTCTGATGACTCTGAACCAGTTCCTATTCTAGCTAAAGGCATAATTGTGTCATCTGATTCCTTAGATCTTGTAGAGGAGATCTGGGAGATTCCAAGAGCAAGACCCTGACACTACTCCTATCCAAAAACTATTTGTTGCTCCTCAGTTTCGCCTACGTACTCTTCAGGGGCTCATGATTCTGTGCTTGCAGGTCACATTGGTATAAACAATACAATCCAACTGGTGAGTACGATTTTTTTTTGGTCAACCTTAGTAAAAGACTGTAAGGAATACGCGCCTGCTTGTGAAACTTGTGCCCAAGACAAGATGCCCCAAAACTGTCCAACCGGTTTTCTCCAGCCTGTACCCACGCCGGAGAGTCCTGGGTTGGACCCACCTCTCCATGGACTTCATTACTGTCCTCCCACCCTCAGAAGGGAAGCCTTGACTGTGTTGTCCAGCTCCTGGCTTCAGCATATAAGGCACCACACCCTACTTAAGTTTCCAGCTTTCTGCTGGAAGCTGCCAGATATAGCTTTTGCTTCCCTGGTTTGGTCTGGTAGTTCTCCTGCTCTGAACTGGTGTTTTCCTGTTTGATCTTGGTCTGTTTTTCGGACGCTTCTCTTGCCTGTCAATTTGTGTACCTTGCTGTAATCTCGGTTTTCACCTGGCTCCCTGACTTCTCTAACAGTCCTTTTTGTGACCTCCCTCAATGGTTTTGTCCCTCCTTGGCCACCATTACTGCCTCTGGTTCGTACCTCTGGATGGCAGCCCATCTGTAGGCAGCAATCTCCTTGACCCCGATTTAAATCCAGATCCCAGAATAGGGGTTAAAGGGTGTCAGGATTTCTCTGGATTATGCCAAATGGAGTGGCTGGGCCTAGTTTGTATGAAATAGCTGTGTTGAGCCAATGGCCTCAGATGTCATACGGACAAAGCACCAGAATTGGACCATCTAATAGATGCACCACTTCTGAGGTGGCTGCGGTCTGGTATTTTTAGGCTGGGGTGGACCCAATAACCATAAACTTTCCAACCTGATAATATCAGCCCCATCTGTCTGCTTTACCTTGGCTAGTTATCAAAAATAAGGGGGGAGACACCACAACATTTCCCCCCATTTATTAACAAATACCGTAAACTACACACAAGGAGCTAATTATCTATCTGACACATATATGATTTTTGTGGAGCTGTGTACCTAATCCTTTCTTGTGTGATACTGTGTGCTGAGCTGTGTATCTAATCCTATCCTGTGTGATACTGTCTGCTGAGCTGTGTATCATATCCTATCCTGTGTGATACTGTCTGCTGAGCCGTGCATCTAATCCTCTCCTGTGTGATACTGTCTGCTGAGCTGTGTATCTAATCCTCTCCTGTGTGATACTGTCTGCTGAGCTGTGTATCTAATCCTATCCTGTGTGATACTGCCTGTTGAGCTGTGTATCTAATCCTATCCTGTGTGATACTGCCTGCTGAGCTGTGTATCTAATCGCCTCAAGTATGATACAGTCTCAGAGAACTGTCAGCATTACCCCCCCCATCATGCTGGACAGTCTCGGCCGCCCCCCAGATTTCTATGAATGTCATTTTTGCTTCGCTCCAGTATTGTGGGTTCTGGGACTTTCGCTGCAGATCATGTGATCGGTTGATCTCTGCTATAAATCTTTTCTTCCTTCCTCATTATTAATCTCCTATAATTAATATTTACATGAGAGGGGGCTCTCCCCCTGGGTCGGCGCTGGCGCTCGCTGCCTTATTTAAACCATCATTCCCATTTATGAAAAATGTCTCTGGCACCAAATCCCTGCGCCTGAGATAAATATAATGGGAAATTGCAACCACAAAAACAGAATATTACAGATCCAGAGACTCACAGGTTATCTTCTCATATCAGGGATCCACCCTACAAGTATAGGCCCTGCAGCGCCCCCTATCTGGGGGAAACTGTACTCCTGCTCATCCTGTGCCTCCTGTTTCATGAACAGAATGCCAGAAATATAGTGAAGACTGACACAAAACTAGAGATTGCATACAAGGGGTAAAAATGAATATACAGAGCCGGTCATGAGGCGGGCATGTAGCCAATGGCAGGCTCAGGAGCAGATATATATATATATATATATATATATATATATATATATATATATATATATATATATATATTTGTCACATCCTCCGTTTCATGGCTGCACATAATAATGAGCGGCTGCCTGATGCTCCATAAGCTGCGGCCCCTCAGGGGGTCCCGGGGCGGCTCACTAATGATAGGAAATCCAGCACAGCTCAGATTATAATCGGAGAAGTAAAAGCAAACAGCCCCCTGGGTCCTGTCTCCAAAAATCTACACCCCCCGGGGGGAGCCACCTATAGAGAGCAATGAGGGAAGATGGAAGTACACAGAGAGGAACCGAGGGGGTCACATAGAAGCCCAGAGGGAGGGCGAGGCTTATGGGTGGGGGGTCCCATAGAAGCCCAGAGGGAAGGCGAGGCTTATGGGTGGGGGGGTCCCATAGAAGCCCAGAGGGAGGGTGAGGCTTATGGGTGGGGGGGTCCCATAGAAGCCGAAAGGGAGGGCGAGGCTTATGGGTGGTGGGGTCCCATAGAAGCCCAGAGAGAGGGCGAGGCTTATGGGTGGGGGGTCCCATAGAAGCCTAGAGGGAGGGCGAGGCTTATGGGTGGGGGGGTCTCATAGAAGCCCAAAGGGAGGGCGAGGCTTATGGGTGGTGGGGTCCCATAGAAGCCCAGAGAGAGGGCGAGGCTTATGGGTGGGGGGTCCCATAGAAGCCCAGAGGGAGGGCGAGGCTTATGGGTGGGGGGCCCCATAGAAGCCCAGAGAGAGGGCGAGGCTTATGGGTGGGGGGTCCCATAGAAGCCCAGAGGGAGGGCAAGGCTTATGGGTGGGGGTCTTGACTGCCGCTCCGCTCCTGATACATGGAAGGATGTGGATCTTTCTGACTGCTCCCCCACAGACCTCAGCCCGGGCCCCCCATAAACCTGAAGGAAACCTCAAAATTAATACAGATCAGGTTCGAAAACTAATTAAAATATTTTTCTGAATGCCAAAAATAAATTAACCCAGACCAAAAGATACATCTATACCCCAGAGCAGACCCCTAAAGAAATTCTAACTCCATTATAGATTTCCTAAATAATGAGGAGCCTAAATCAGACCCCAAAATGAATTTGGTCCCAAGGACCCAGACTAAATCCAAACCTTACAGCTCCTAAATCTCTGTGAGCAGTCCCCTACCCCCTATTTACTGTTACCTATCCCCGTCCCCTAACTATACTGGTCTCATTGACTACACTATCAGACGTGGTGCGTGGGGGCCGCTGTGATCCGTGGGCCGCTGTGATCCGTGGCACTGGCTGTGGTGTGGAAGTGCCGGCAGTCCCACTGAGGGACCTTCCTCCCCAGTTCAGGCTGTGCTGTGTGACCCGTCTGCACAGGGGTCTGTCCTGGCCGCGGCAGCAGGCACCGTGCACCGGAGCTGTCCCCGGTGCTGATCCCATCACTGGTCCCGGCCTGTTTGCAGCGTACACAGAACATTTATTATATACTGGATATCAAAATTAGAGAACAACACACAAGGTTGTCCAGATGAAGCCAAAGGGGTGACCCTATCAGCCATAGCAAGAGAAGTTGGTTGTTCCAAGTCTGTGATTTTGAGAATATTGCATCTTTACAACATCACAAACTCTTTCAAGTCCCCCAAGAAGGCCGGTCGCCCTCACAAGACAAATGCAAGAGAGGACAGGATAATGCGGAGAATCTTCAGGGCTAATCGTTTCCACACTGCAGCTGGAATTGCTCCTAGTTCAGCACTGAACACTCGTCATACAGTGTCACGACGTGTAAGAGCGTTTGGACTGAAAGCCCACTCTACAGTGACCAAACCTCTCATTAGCAGAAGGAATCACAAGGCTGGACTCCGCTGTGGTGAGGAGCATGTTGTGTGGACAGAGGAGAAGTGTCCACAGCTCATTATAGTGATGAAAGTAAGTGTAATGTATTTGGGTCTGATGGGAAACATTATGTTCATCCACAAACTGAGGAAAGACTGAACCCAAAGTGTGTTAAGAAGTCAGTGAGCGGCGGTGGAGGAAGGGTCATGGTTTGGGGAATGTTTTCTGCGCAGGACTTGGACCTCTCATACAGCTACATGGCAGAGTGAATACAAGTGTGGATCAGAACCTTCTTCACAACAAGCGGCTCCTTACTTGTGTCCATCACTCAATCAGCGGCAATTTTCATGCAGGACAATGCCCCCTGTCACACAGCAAAACGGGGAAAGCAGCTCCTGGAAACAATGAAATGGCCACCGCCCAGAGTCCTGACCTAAACCAAATAGAAAACCTGGAAAATCCTTGGCGACAAAATTATGGCCAAGAAACCCACAACAGTCAAAGAACCGTGGAAGAGACTGGAAGAAGAGTGGGCCAAAATCCCCCCAGAGCAGTGTGAGAGCTAGTGATGTCCTGTGGCTGCAGATGTGCTGAAGTCATTCCCAGCGACGGTCGGTGCACGTCCTACTGATTGTGACTGTTGTTACTGCAGAACATTCACTGATCATCTCTCTACAGTCATTGCTGCTCTCTAATTATCAGCATCACGAATGGGGAAAATAAAGGTTTTATGTTGATACATTTTGGATATTCTAGTGGCACGGTGCACCCCTTACCCTGTTCTAGTGGCATGGTGCGCCCCTTACCCTGTTCTAGTGGCATGGTGCGCCCCTTACCCTGTTCTAGTGGCATGGTGCACCCCTTACCCTGCTCTAGTGGCATGGTGTACCCCTTACGCTGCTCTAGTGGCATGGTGCACCCCTTACCCTGTTCTAGTGGCATGGTGCGCCCCTTACCCTGTTCTAGTGGCATGGTGCGCCCCTTACCCTGTTCTAGTGGCACGGTGCGCCCCTTACCCTGCTCTAGTGGCACGGTGCGCCCCTTACCCTGCTCTAGTGGCACGGTGCGCCCCTTACCCTGCTCTAGTGGCATGGTGCGCCCCTTACCCTGTTCTAGTGGCATGGTGCACCCCTTACCTTGTTCTAGTGGCACGGTGCACCCCTTACCCTGTTCTAGTGGCATGGTGCACCCCTTACCCTGTTCTAGTGGCATGGTGCGCCCCTTACCCTGTTCTAGTGGCACGGTGCACCCCTTACCCTGTTCTAGTGGCATGGTGCGCCCCTTACCCTGTTCTAGTGGCACGGTGCGCCCCTTACCCTGCTCTAGTGGCATGGTGCGCCCCTTACCCTGTTCTAGTGGCATGGTGCACCCCTTACCTTGTTCTAGTGGCACGGTGCATCCCTTACCCTGTTCTAGTGGCATGGTGCACCCCTTACCCTGTTCTAGTGGCACGGTGCGCCCCTTACCCTGTTCTAGTGGCACGGTGCGCCCCTTACCCTGCTCTAGTGGCACGGTGCGCCCATTACCCTGCTCTAGTGGCATGGTGCGCCCCTTACCCTGTTCTAGTGGCACGGTGCACCCTTTACCCTGTTCTAGTGGCACGGTGCACCCCTTACCCTGTTCTAGTGGCATGGTGCGCCCCTTACCCTGTTCTAGTGGCATGGTGCACCCCTTACCCTGTTTAGTGGCATGGTGCACCCCTTACCCTGTTCTAGTGGCATGGTGCACCCCTTACCCTGTTCTAGTGGCACGGTGCACCCTTTACCCTGTTCTAGTGGCATGGTGCGCCCCTTACCCTGCTCTAGTGGCACGATGCGCCCCTTACCTTGTTCTAGTGGCATGGTGCACCCCTTACCCTGTTCTAGTGGCATGATACACCCCTTACCCTATTCTAGTGGCATGGTGCGCCCCTTACCCTGCTCTAGTGGCACGATGCGCCCCTTACCTTGTTCTAGTGGCATGGTGCACCCCTTACCCTGTTCTAGTGGCATGGTGCGCCCCTTACCCTGTTCTAGTGGCATGGTGCACCCCTTACCCTGTTTAGTGGCATGGTGCACCCCTTACCCTGTTCTAGTGGCATGGTGCGCCCCTTACCCTGTTCTAGTGGCACGGTGCACCCTTTACCCTGTTCTAGTGGCATGGTGCGCCCCTTACCCTGCTCTAGTGGCACGATGCGCCCCTTACCCTGTTCTAGTGGCATGGTGCACCCCTTACCCTGTTCTAGTGGCACGGTGCACCCCTTACCCTGCTCTAGTGGCATGGTGCGCCCCTTACCCTGCTCTAGTGGCACGATGCGCCCCTTACCCTGCTCTAGGACATGGTGCGCCCCTTACAGGAAACTGGAGCATGGTCATCAATGCAGAGTACATTATATCTGAATAAAGCATCAGACATTGTGCTCTAATGTTCTTCTCCAGTGTATACAGGAACATTGTGACTGCAGCTCTGGATGTGGCTATAGGCAGCCTCATATCTGTTACTGATATGACTGGGGGTCTCTTATTCTGTGGGCAGGGAGATGCTGGGGGGGTCACTATTTCTCTGGGCTGGAGGGGCCCAGGGGTCTATTATTTTCCGAGTTGGAGGGGGCTGCATGTCTCGTACTAATATGGCTGGGGGTCTCTTATTCTCTGGGCTGGAGGGGCTCGGGGGTCTCTTATTCTCTGGGCTGGAGGGGCTCAGAGATCTCTTATTTTGTGGGCTGGAGGGGCTCGGGGTCTCTTATTCTCTGGGCTGGAGGAGCTCTGGGGTCTCTTATATTCTGGACTGGAGGGCCTTGGGGGTCTCTTATTCTCTGGGCTGGAGGGGCTCGGGGTCTCTTATTCTGTGGGCTGGGAGATGCTGGGAGTCTCTTATTCTCTGGGCTGGAGAGGCTCGGGGATCTTTGGGCTGGAGGGGCTCGGGGTCTCTTATTCTGTGGGCTGGGAGATGCTGGGGGTTTCTTATTCTCTGGGCTAGAGGGGCTCGGGGATCTTTGGGCTGGAGGAGCTCTGGGGTCTCTTATTTTCTGGACTGGAGGAGCTCGGGGTCTCTTATTCTGTGGGCTGGGAGATGCTGGGGGTCTCTTATTCTCTGGGCTATAGGGGCTCGGGGATCTTTGGGCTGGATGGGCTCGGGGGTCTCTTATTTTCTGGGCTGGAGGAGCTCTGGGGTCTCTTATTTTCTGGACTGGAGGGCCTTGGGGGTCTCTTTTTCTCTGGGCTAGAGGGGCTCAGGGGTCTCTTATTCTGTGGGCTGGGAGATGCCGGAGTCTCTTATTCTCTGGACTGGAGGGTCCCAGGGATCTTTGGGCTGGAGGGGCTCGGGGGTCTCTTATTTTCTGGGCTGGAGGGGCTCTTATTCTTCTTGTTGGAGGTGGTCCTTTGTACTCAGGTCTGGGGGTTAGACACATGCTAAGTGATGGACTAAGCCGCACAATATGCTTCCTGTCAATGGAAGGCGCCGTCAGCTGGAGGAGGACCATGAGCAGATGTTCAGGGGAGACCCCGTCCCAGTCCGGCTCATTTCATGCCCATCATGTCGTCTATACAGGGAGGGGCGGTGGCTCCCGGGGGCTGGATGTGAGCACGCGGAGAATTCAGCCTTTTGATACTGTGTAGAATATCGGAGGAAGTTTCCTAAATTGCCGCTCCTCCGTCCAATGTTGGGATCACGTCAATCCATTTTGGACAACCCGTTTCCATGTGTAATATTAAGGGGGGATCCCCTCTACTTGTGACCCCCACAAAAGTGACATCACAGGGGTCTCAGCCATGCCACCCTACCTGAATATACAGCACAGAATGGGGGTGACTCTGGATAGTCTACAGATCAGGTCCCTGTCATCAGCCTGGTCAGGCTGGGGAGCTACAATCTATTGCTCTCTGTTATCATCACTTCTGCTGACAGCTGCTCCTCCTCTATTCTGTGCCTCGGCTCCCTGCTGCGCACCCTCTTGTGCCTGTCACGTCTTTATTGGAAGGGTCTGGGCGTCCGTCCTGGAGCAGATGGCGGCTCTGCCACCCTCCATGTCCGTCTGATGGAGACACGAGAACATGAATTATATGACCGAGGGAGATTATAATCTCCGGATGTTATTGTAGAGATTCTAAAGCCGCACTACAATGTCTGCTCACTTATTACAGCAATAATTACCACCAGATTACAGGTCACATAGAGGCGACCGGCGGCTGATATTAGGGTCTGAGCTGCACGGACAGCACCGACTATCACCACCGGAATGATGGCAGCAACGTCAGCGCTAAAGACATTATCCAGAAAAAGAAGAATCCGCTTCTGCCTTTTCTCCTTCCACAGCTTCTCACAATAGTTGGTGGAGTTTGGGCCGATTCCTCCTGACAGAACTGGTGTAGCTGAGCCATGTTTGGAGGTCGCTCCGGCCTTTTTAGTTTTGCTCATATATTTTCTATAGGATTGAGATCAGGGCTTTGTGATGGCCACTCCAAAATACTGACTTTATTCTGCTTAAGCCACTTTGTATCCAGTTTGGCAGCAGCTTCTGGTCATTGTCCATTTGGAAGACTCATTTCCGCCCAAGCTTTAAATTCCTGGCTGATGTCTGGAGATGTTCTTCAGTATTGCCACATAATCCTCTTGACGCCATCTATTTTGTGAAGTTCACCAGTCTCTCCTGCAGCAAAACACCCCCACACCATGATGCTGCCGCCCCCGTGTGTCACAGTTGGGATGATGTTCTTAGGTTTCAAAGCTTCTCCCTTTTTCCTCCAAACGTAACGATGGTCATTATGGCCAAACAGTTCAATATTATTTCGTCAGACCACAGGACATGTCTCCAAAAATTCAGGTCTTTGTTCCTGTGTGCATTTGTAAACATTAATCTGTCTTTTTTATGTTTCTTTTGGAGTAATGGCTGCTTCCTGGCAGAGCGGCCTTTCAGCCCATGTTGATACAATACTGGTTTCACTGTGGATAATGACACAATCTTACCAGCTTCCACCAGCATCTTCACAAGGTCTTTTGCTTTTGTTCTTGGGTTGATCTGCACATGTCTGACCAAAGCATGTTCATCTCTGGTACACAGAACCCGTCTCCTTCCTGAGCAGTATGATGCTCCACATTCCCATCTTGTTTGTACTTATGTATAATTGTTTGTACAGATGAATGAGGCACCTTCAGGTATCTGGAAATTGTACCCAAGGATGAAACAGACTTATGCAAGTCCACCTCCTGAGAACTTGGCTGATTTCTTTTGACTTCCCCATGATGCTGCACAGAGAAGCCATGCGTTTCAGGTGTGAATTACAATACATCCACAGGTGTGTCTCTAATTAACTCAGATGTTGCCAATAAACCTATCAGAAGCTTCCAAAGACATGAATCATCATATGTGCTGTCCTATATTGTTTGAAGGCACAGTACTCTTAGGGGTACTTTGCACGTTGCAACATCGCTACTGTGATCTCGTCGAGGTCAAATCGAAAGTGACGCACATCCGGCGGCGGTAACGACGTCGCAACGTGTAAAGCCTAGATGCACCGATAATCGATCGCAAAAGCGTCGAAAATCGGTGATCTGTGTAGTGTCTGTCATTTCCATAATTTTGCTGCAGCGACTGGTACGATGTTGTTCCTCGTTCCTGCGGCAGCACACATCACTGTGTATGAAGCCGCGCGAGCGAGGTACATCTCCTTACCTGCGTCCCGCCTGCAATGAGGAAGGAAGAAGATGGGCGGGATGTTTTCGTCCCGCTCATCTCCGCCCCTCTGCTTCTATTGGCCGCCTGCCGTGTGACGTCGCTGTGACGCCGCACGACCCTCCCCCTTAGGAAGGAGGCGGGTCGCCGGCCAGAGCAACATCGCAGGGCAGGTAAGTGCGTGTGAAGCTGGCGTAGCGATAATGTTCGCTACGGTAGCTATCACAAGATATCGCATGTGCGCCGGGGGTGGGTACTATCGCGCTCGGCATCGCAAGCATCGGCAAGCGATGTCGCAGCGTTCAAAGTACCCCTTAGTGTAGGGTAACTTCTGACTTTGTAGAAAGTAATAAAAATGCCTGAAAACATTCTCTCTCTCTCATTATTCTGGCATTTGGCAAATAGAAATATTTTTTCTCATTGACCTAAAAGGGAAAGGTTGATTCTGATTTCATGTCAGATAGTGAGAAAAACCTGCAGAGGTGTCTGTATAGAGAGCGGAGAGAAAAACCTGCAGATGTGTCTCTATAGAGAGCGGAGGAAAAACCTGCAGATGTGTCTTTATAGAGAGCGGAGGAAAAACCTGCAGATGTGTCTTTATAGAGAGCGGAGGAAAAACCTTTCGACGTGTCTTTTTGAGACCAGAGGGAAAAACCTGCAGACGTATCTTTATAGAGAGCGGAGGGAAAAATCTGCAGATGTGTCTGTAGAGACAGCGGAAGGAGAAACCTGCAGATGTGTCTGTATAGATAGCGGAGGGAAAAACCTGCAGATGTGTCTTTATATAGAGAGAAGGAAAAATCTGCAGATGTGTCTTTATAGAGAGCAGAAGGAAAAACCTGCAGATGTGTCTGTATAGAGAGCGGAGGGAAACTAAGGGATTTAACTGTATAACATATTACACGGGAGTGACATCACTTCCCTGCATATATACCATATCTCACATATCTATCTATGAGGCCTAGTTTCCTACATGATGTTGTGTTATTGAGCTGACAGTTGGCATGTGCCGGGACCCCATTACTAAGCGTTGGCCTTTTTCTGGGGTCACCTTACAGCCGATGATGCCGGATTAAGCTTTGCCGTCACCGCAGTCTGGTTGTATTAAGTGATGGAGCACCTGAGTTCGCGGCTCCTGCAGGGATTTTGTGCCTTGTAGTGAATGTCTCCAGATGGAGCTCAGTGGGCCGCAGACGGAGGCCGCTCCATACACTGAGGGGTAATTGGCTTCTTTTTGTGTCTGTGCTGTGGTGACAGATGGAGGCAGGATAATGCCGCATGCCGATACACAACCATTGTCTAATCACTTCACGCCTGCCTCACTAATGGACACTTAACCCATGCATGGATCAAGAGTTCCCAACATAGGGAGTCATTTATCCCATCTGTACCCACAACCTGCCCCCAAAATGTCCTGCCCTTCAAGACCCCCCGGTACCTAACTCAGAATAGTAAACTCAAATCGCTTGAAATTGACATAACTAATATTTAATATAAGTTTCCTGAAAAACCGCTAATGAGAATCAGACTGCTCCAAAATTGTGATTCAACCGCAAAATAGAAAAAAAATAATAAATAAATGGACTGGGGAAAAATGATGGTAAAAAAGATTAATATATAACACTAAGGTGTATCCTGCAATTAGCATCACAGGTGTCTACAAACGTGAAATCAGTCAGTGCCTATTTACAAAGTGAAAAGTAGTCACTGTGCTGTTTGTAATCAGTCAGTGCCTATTTACAAAGTGAAAAGTAGTCACTGTGCTGTTTGTAATCAGTCAGTGTCTATTTACAAAGTGAAAGTAGTCACTGTGCTGTTTGTAATTAGTGCCTATTTACAAAGTGAAAGTAGTCACTGTGCTGTTTGTAATTAGTGCCTATTTACAAAGTGAAAAGTAGTCACTGTGCTGTTTGTAATCAGTCAGTGTCTATTTACAAAGTGAAAGTAGTCACTGTGCTGTTTGTAATTAGTGCCTATTTACAAAGTGAAAAGTAGTCACTGTGCTGTTTGTAATCAGTCAGTGCCTATTTACAAAGTGAAAGTAGTCACTGTGCTGTTTGTAATTAGTGCCTATTTACAAAGTGAAAGTAGTCACTGTGCTGTTTGTAATTAGTGCCTATTTACAAAGTGAAAAGTAGTCACTGTGCTGTTTGTAATCAGTCAGTGTCTATTTACAAAGTGAAAGTAGTCACTGTGCTGTTTGTAATTAGTGCCTATTTACAAAGTGAAAAGTAGTCACTGTGCTGTTTGTAATTAGTGCCTATTTACAAAGTGAAAAGTAGTCACTGTGCTGTTTGTAATCAGTCAGTGCCTATTTACAAAGTGAAAAGTAGTCACTGTGTTGTTTGGGATCTTGGTGTGTACTGCAATGAATATAGAGAAAAGAAAACTCAGAAGAAAGTGGTCTCAGGAGATTAGAGAGAAATGATAGACAAACGTGTTACAGGTAAAGGCTGTAAGATGTCTCCGCACATCCTAATGTTCCTGTTACTACAGTTGCACATATTATTCAGATGTGTAAGGTCTATGGGGCTGTAGCCGACCTCCTTGAAGGCGGCTGCAAGAGGAAAACGGGTGAGAAAATAAAGAGATAAGATAATACGAATGGTACCAAAGATCCCAGAGCAACTTCAACTCCAGGATCTCAATGTCAGATTGGACCAAGGAAAACAATCACAGGAAGCCTGATCTGTAAATTGGATCACACTCGGCCATTCAAGTCTCTGAGCCAATGAGACACATATAGTGTAAATAATTCTACTTTACTACATGTGTGAGAATCTGATCTCTCCAGGAGATGTCTGTACAATGATCACATCTGAGACCGTACAGTGTATATATTACCTGTGGTGTTACATAGGACTGCAGGAGACATCTACTACATTATCTGTACTCAGAGATATCAATCTGTGGTGTTACATAGGACTGCAGGTGACATCTACTACATGATCTAGATTCAGGGAGATATCACTGTACTATCTGTGATGTTACATAGGACTGCAGGTGACATCTACTACATTATCTGTACTCAGAGATATCACTGTGTTATCTGTGGTGTTACATAGGACTGCAGGTGACATCTACTACATTATCTGTACTCAGAGATATCACTGTGCTATCTGTGGTGTTACATAGGACTGCAGGTGACATCTACTACATTATCTGTACTCAGAGATATCACTGTGTTATCTGTGGTGTTACATAGGACTGCAGGTGACATCTACTACATTATCTGTACTCAGAGAGAGAGATCACTGTGTTATCTGTGGTGTTACATAGGACTGCAGGTGACATCTACTACATTATCTGTACTCAGAGATATCACTGTGTTATCTGTGGTGTTGCATAGGACTGCAGGTGACCTCTACTACATTATCTGTACTCAGAGAGAGATATCACCGTGTTATCTGTGGTGTTACATAGGACTGCAGGTGACATCTACTACATTATCTGTACTCAGAGATATCACTGTGTTATCTGTGGTGTTACATAGGACTGCAGGTGACCTCTACTACATTATCTGTACTCAGAGAGATATCACTGTGTTATCTGTGGTGTTACATAGGACTGCAGGTGACCTCTACTACATTATCTGTACTCAGAGAGGTATCACTGTGTTATCTGTGGTGTTACATAGGACTGCAGGTGACATCTACTACATTATCTGTACTCAGAGAGATATCACTGTGTTATCTGTGATGTTACATAGGACTGCAGGTGACATCTACTACATTATCTGTTCTCAGAGATATCACTGTGTTATCTGTGGTGTTACATAGGACTGCAGGTGACATCTACTACATTATCTGTACTCAGAGATATCACTGTGTTACCTGTGGTGTTGCATAGGACTGCAGGTGACCTCTACTACATTATCTGTGCTCAGAGAGAGATATCACCGTGTTATCTGTGGTATTACATAGGACTGCAGGTGACATCTACTACATTATCTGTACTCAGAGATATCACTGTGTTATCTGTGGTGTTACATAGGACTGCAGGTGACCTCTACTACATTATCTGTACTCAGAGAGATATCACTGTGTTATCTGTGGTGTTACATAGGACTGCAGGTGACATCTACTACATTATCTGTACTCAGAGATATCACTGTGTTATCTGTGGTGTTACATAGGACTGCAGGTGACATCTACTACATTATCTGTACTCAGAGATATCACTGTGTTATCTGTGGTGTTACATAGGACTGCAGGTGACATCTACTACATTATCTGTACTCAGAGAGGTATCACTGTGTTATCTGTGGTGTTACATAGGACTGCCGGCTGGGTCAGCGGTGGGGCACATGACACACCCTCTGAGCTCAGGGGGTGATTCTACAGTTATGGTGGAAAGTGTTGGCCCCTTGAGGTTGTTCCTGAAGATGTCGTCTTCCCCCACAATATTATCACAATCAGATTCACAGGTTTATTTAATTTCTGTAGAAATAAAGAATTGGACAGAATTTTCCGCGTGTGTGATCCCAATCATTTTCCGGAGCGATGTGGTGGGTGCCGGCACTTTCGGCCATGGCTGTAATCGGCGTCTGGGCTCGTCCACACTAGATCCAGGCCACGGCCTTCAGTTGTCATGGAAACAGAATAAATGAGCGAAAATCTGTCAAAAATTCATTAATTTCTCTGGCAATTAAATAAGATCCTGACAGGCACAGACCTCCCCGTACACGGCTCCTGCACGGGCCCGGGCTCCATGTGCTGCCTGGGTATGAATCGCTCTGTGTAACGGCTGTGGTTGGCACTGGTATTGGGGCACTGTGGATGGTACAGTTATAGGGCACTGTGGTTTGTACTGTTATTGGGGCATTGTAGATGGTACTGTTATGCGGGTACTATGGGTTGTACTCTTATGGGGGGCACTGTGGATGGTACTGTTATGCGGGTACTATGGGTTGTACTCTTATGGGGGGCACTGTGGATGGTACTGTTATGGGGCACTGTGGATGGTACTGTTATGGGGGCACTGTGGATGGTATTGTTATAGGGGCACTGTGGATGGTACTGTTATGCGGGTACTATGGGTTGTACTGTTATGGGGGGCACTGTGGATGGTACTGTTATGGGGCACTGTGGATGGTATTGTTATAGGGGCACTGTGGATGGTACTGTTATGGGGGCACTGTAGATGGTATTGTTATTGGGGCACTATGGATGGTACTATTATGGGGCACTGTGGATGGTATTGTTATAGGGGCACTGTGGATGGTACTGTTATGCGGGTACTATGGGTTGTACTGTTATGGGGGGCACTGTGGATGGTACTGTTATGGGGCACTGTGGATGGTACTGTTATGGGGGGCACTGTGGATGGTACTGTTATGGGGGGCACTGTGGATGGTACTGTTATGCGGGTACTATGGATTGTACTGTTATGGAGGCATTGTGGATGGTACTGTTATGGAGGCACTGTGGATGGTACTGTTATGGAGGCACTATAACTAGAGGACAAAATGGTGTGATGTTTTGCTTTCTAATGCCCCTTGTAATCCGGTAACAATGGGTGACAGCCGTGGTGCATGTATCCCTGCCCTGTGCCGGCTTCTGCCCCCCGGAGTCAGATCAGGGTCCTGTCCCGCTCCTCATTCAGGAATATTTAGGAGGGATTTTCCCCCTTCCTCCGTTATCTCCCCAGCGCGGTGCAGAGGCCGCATTACTGGATGATGGGAGTTACACATTATACGGCTGCTGGGAACTCAGATCTCTAATAGAATTACATGTTTGCTACTGCCAGACATAAAACCAGGGCCAAACAGAGTGCAACTGAGCGCCGAGCTGCTGTATCTAAGCTTCTCATGTGTGACACTGTCTGCAGAGCCGCTGTATCTAAGCTTCTGATGTGTGACACGGTCTGCAGAGCCACTGTACTTTATGTGACACTGTCTGCAGAGCCGCTGTATCTAAGCTTCTCATGTGTGACACTGTCTGCAGAGCCGCTGTATCTAAGCTTCTCATGTGTGACACTGTCTGCAGAGCCGCTGTATCTAAGCTTCTCATGTGTGACACTGTCTGCAGAGCCGCTGTATCTAAGCTTCTCATGTATGACACTGTCTGCAGAGTCGCTGTATCTAAGCTTCTGATGTATGACACTGTCAGCATAGTCGCTGTATCTAAGCTTCTCATGTATGACACTGTCAGCATAGTCGCTGTATCTAAGCTTCTCATGTATGACACTGTCTGCAGAGCCGCTGTATCTAAGCTTCTCATGTATGACACTGTCTGCAGAGCCGCTGTATCTAAGGTTCTCATGTATGACACTGTCTGCAGAGCCGCTGTATCTAAGCTTCTCATGTATGACACTGTCTGCAGAGTCACTGTATCTAAGCTTCTCATTTATGACACTGTCTGCAGAGCCGCTGTATCTAAGCTTCTCATGTATGACACTGTCTGCAGAGCCGCTGTATCTAAACTTCTCATGTATGACACTGTCTCCAGAGCCGCTGTATCTAAGCTTCTCATGTGTGACCGTCTGCAGAGCCGATATATCTAAGCTCCCCATGTGTGACAATTCCTGCAAAACCACTGTATCTAAGCTTCTCTTGTGTGACACTGTCTGCTGAATCACTGTATCTAAACTTAATGTGTTAGGCTTAGGTGCTGCAGCGCAGCAATGTCAATCATGATTAAGCTGCTGTATCTATACCTTAAATGTTTGACACTGTCTGCTGAGCCATGTACAGTTAGGTCCAGAAATCTTTGGCCAGTGACACAATTTTGGCGAGTTGGGCTCTGCATGCCACCACATTGGATTTGAAATGAAACCTCTACAACAGAATTCAAGTGCAGATTGTAACGTTTAATTTGAAGGTTTGAACAAAAATATCTGATAGAAATTGTAGGAATTGTCACATTTCTTTACAAACACTCCACATTTTAGGAGGTCAAAAGTAATTGGACAAATAAACCAAACAAAATATTTTTATTTTCAATATTTTGTTGCGAATCCTTTGGAGGCAATCACTGCCTTAAGTCTGGAACCCATGGACATCACCAAACGCTGGGTTTCCTCCTTCTTAATGCTTTGCCAGGCCTTTACAGCCGCAGCCTTCAGGTCTTGCTTGTTTGTGGGTCTTTCCGTCTTAAGTCTGGATTTGAGCAAGTGAAATGCATGCTCAATTGGGTTAAGATCTGGTGATTGACTTGGCCATTGCAGAATGTTCCACTTTTTTGCACTCATGAACTCCTGGGTAGCTTTGGCTGTATGCTTGGGGTCATTGTCCATCTGTACTATGAAGCGCCGTCTGATAAACTTTGCGGCATTTGGCTGAATCTGGGCTGAAAGTATATCCCGGTACACTTCAGAATTCATCCGGCTACTCTTGTCTGCTGTTATGTCATCAATAAACACAAGTGACCCAGTGCCATTGAAAGCCATGCATGCCCATGCCATCACGTTGCCTCCACCATGTTTTACAGAGGATGTGGTGTGCCTTGGATTATGTGCCGTTCCCTTTCTTCTCCAAACTTTTTTCTTCCCATCATTCTGGTACAGGTTGATCTTGGTCTCATCTGTCCATAGAATACTTTTCCAGAACTGAGCTGGCTTCATGAGGTGTTTTTCAGCAAATGTAACTCTGGCCTGTCTATTTTTGGAATTGATGAATGGTTTGCATCTAGATGTGAACCCTTTGTATTTACTTTCATGGAGTCTTCCCTTTACTGGTGACTTAGAGACAGATACACCTACTTCACTGAGAGTGTTCTGGACTTCAGTTGATGTTGTGAACGGGTTCTTCTTCACCAAAGAAAGTATGCGGCGATCATCCACCACTGTTGTCATCCGTGGACGCCCAGGCCTTTTTGAGTTCCCAAGCTCACCAGTCAATTCCTTTTTTCTCAGAATGTACCCGACTGTTGATTTTGCTACTCCAAGCATGTCTGCTATCTCTCTGATAGATTTTTTCTTTTTTTTCAGCCTCAGGATGTTCTGCTTCACCTCAATTGAGAGTTCCTTAGACCGCATGTTGTCTGGTCACAGCAACAGCTTCCAAATGCAAAACCACACACCTGTAATCAACCCCAGACCTTTTAACTACTTCATTGATTACAGGTTAACGAAGGAGACGCCTTCAGAGTTAATTGCAGCCCTTAGAGTCCCTTGTCCAATTACTTTTGGTCCCTTGAAAAAGAGGAGGCTATGCATTACAGAGCTATGATTCCTAAACCCTTTCTCCGATTTGGATGTGAAAACTCTCATATTGCAGCTGGGAGTGTGCACTTTCAGCCCATATTATATATAGAATTGTATTTCTGAACATGTTTTTGTAAACAGCTAAAATAACAAAACTTGTGTCACTGTCCAAATATTTCTGGACCTAACTGTATCTAATCCTTTAAAATTCGATACATTACAATGAGCTGTATATCCAATCCTTTAATGTGTGATACTGTCTGCTGGGATGCGGTATGTATTCCTATCAAATGTGATACTGTCTGATCTGCACGCAGCGCGCAGTCTCCGGTCAGTGATGTGACAGCCGTCCCCCTGAGCAGCAATAGCAGGTCTGGTCACAGGCGGCCGGGCACTGCCACTTGTCTTATAGGCAATGTCATACCGGATGTAAGAGGAATCCCAGACACAAAGAGGATAAACCGCACAGGAGAAGTGGTACTGTGCAGTGTATATATAAAGGACAGGAGAAGTGGTACTGTGCAGTGTATATATACAGAATAATACAGATACTGAGGATTACACCCAGTATACAGGACAGGAGAAATGATACTGTGCAGTGTATATATACAGGATAATACAGATACTGAGGATTACACCAGTATACAGGACAGGAGAAGTGGTACTGTGCAGTGTATATATACAGAATAATACAGATACTGAGGATTACACCCAGTATACAGGACAGGAGAAGTGGTACTGTGCAGTGTATATATACAGGATAATACAGATACTGAGGATTACACCCAGTATACAGGACAGGAGAAGTGGTACTGTGCAGTGTATATATACAGAATAATACAGGTACTGAGGATTACACCCAGTATACAGGACAGGAGAAGTGGTACTGTGCAGTGTATATATACAGAATAATACAGATACTGAGGATTACACCCAGTATACAGGACAGGAGAAGTGGTACTGTGCAGTGTATATGTACAGAATAATACAGATACTGAGGATTACACCCAGTATACAGGACAGGAGAAGTGGTACTGTGCAGTGTATATGTACAGAATAATACAGATACTGAGGATTACACCCAGTATACAGGACAGGAGAAGTGGTACTGTGCAGTGTATATATACAGAATAATACAGATACTGAGGATTACACCCAGTATACAGGACAGGAGAAGTGGTACTGTGCAGTGTATATGTACAGAATAATACAGATACTGAGGATTACACCCAGTATACAGGACAGGAGAAGTGGTACTGTGCAGTGTATATATACAGAATAATACAGATACTGAGGATTACACCCAGTATACAGGACAGGAGAAGTGGTACTGTGCAGTGTATATGTACAGAATAATACAGATACTGAGGATTACACCCAGTATACAGGACAGGAGAAGTGGTACTGTGCAGTGTATATGTACAGAATAATACAGATACTGAGGATTACACCCAGTATACAGGACAGGAGAAGTGGTACTGTGCAGTGTATATGTACAGAATAATACAGATACTGAGGATTACACCCAGTATACAGGACAGAGTAGTGCTACTGTGCATTGTATATATACAGAATAATACAGGTACTGAGGATTACAGCCAGTATACAGGACAGGAGAAGTGGTACTGTGCAGTGTATATATACAGAATAATACAGATACTGAGGATTACACCCAGTATACAGGACAGGAGAAGTGGTACTGTGCATAATAAGAGCAGATGATGGGAGTTATCCTTTCCTCTGGCCTTCCTGACATTTATCCTGCTGACTGCATGTATCATCAGGCGTGTATAATGCGGCGCACACACGGTACATGCCATTACCCACAATGCCCGGCTGCAGTGCCAGCGCTGTATGATGTGCTCTCAGTATATACATAGATCTCGGCCGCTCTTCTCCTGGAAGCTTCGGATGAGACGTGTTGCTGTTGCCGGGCAGATTTCTTGCAGAATTACAACCTGAAGTGTCTTAGAAATGTAAAGGTGGCCGCGCAGATCCCACGCTGCAGTCACTGCCACATCCACCAGCAGCCGCCATTACTATACAGAAGAGGACAATGGCTGCCAAGATGATGGGCATGTCCTCACTGTCTGGCAGCGGACACCACGGCAAGGCTTGTGGGGAGTTCCCAGCACGGCTCTGTCCTGGGTAATTGGTGGGTCCTGACCACTGCATAAAGGGAACAGCCAGAGGAACGGCAATATACCGGGAGCACCCCACAAGACCCGCTGCATACAGGGAGCACCCCACAAGACCCGCCATATACCGGGAGCACCCCACAAGACCCGCTGCATACAGGGAGCACCCCACAAGACCCGCCATATACCGGGAGCACCCCACAAGACCCGCAATATACAGGGAGCACCCCACAAGACCCTCCGTATACCGGGAGCACCCCACAAGACCCGCCATATACAGGGAGCACCCCACAAGACCCGCAATATACAGGGAGCACCCCACAAGACCCTCCGTATACCGGGAGCACCCCACAAGACCCGCCATATACAGGGAGCACCCCACAAGACCCGCTGCATACAGGGAGCACCCCACAAGACCCGCTGCATACAGGGAGCACCCCACAAGACCCGCCATATACCGGGAGCACCCCACAAGACCCGCTGCATACTGGGAGCACCCCACAAGACCCTCCATATACCGGGAGCACCCCACAAGACCCGCTGCATACAGGGAGCACCCCACAAGACCCACCATATACCGGGAGCACCCCACAAGACCCGCCATATACCGGGAGCACCCCACAAGACCCGCTGCATACAGGGAGCACCCCACAAGACCCACCATATACCGGGAACACCCCACAAGACCCGCTGCATACAGGGAGCACCCCACAAGACCCGCCATATACCGGGAGCACCCCACAAGACCCGCTGCATACAGGGAGCACCCCACAAGACCCGCCATATACCGGGAGCACCCCACAAGACCCGCTGCATACAGGGAGCACCCCACAAGACCCGCTGCATACTGGGAGCACCCCACAAGACCCTCCATATACCGGGAGCACCCCACAAGACCCGCTGCATACAGGGAGCACCCCACAAGACCCACCATATACCGGGAGCACCCCACAAGACCCGCTGCATACAGGGAGCACCCCACAAGACCCGCTGCATACAGGGAGCACCCCACAAGACCCGCCATATACCGGGAGCACCCCACAAGACCCGCTGCATACAGGGAGCACCCCACAAGACCCGCCATATACCGGGAGCACCCCACAAGACCCGCTGCATACAGGGAGCACCCCACAAGACCCGCTGCATACTGGGAACACCCCACTAGACCCTCCGCATAATGGGAACACCCCACAAGACCCTCCATATACCGGAAACACCCCACAAGACCCTCCGTTTACTGAGAACACCCCACAAGACCTTCCGTATACTGAGAACACCCCACAAGACCCTCCGTATACCGGGAACACCCCACAAGACCCTCCGTATACAGGGAACACCCACAAGACCCTCCGTTTACCGGGAACACCCCACAAGACCTGCCATATACCGGGAACACCCCACAAGACCCTCCGAATACCGGGAACAGCCCACAAGACCCTCCGTATACTGAGAACACCCACAAGACCCTCCGTTTACCGTGAACACCCCACAAGACCCTCCCCATACTGGGAACACCTCACAAGCCCGCCGTATACCAAGAACACCCCACCAATTCTCTCCTTGACCCTGCGTTTTCCTTGGATGCCCCCCACACACGTTTTCCACTCCCACATCACAAAATAGAACTTTCTAGAAGCGCTGATTTTCAGGTTTTGGGAGGATTTCTGAGTCTCTCCGGAGCCTGAAGTTTCCCCTCGTCTGTAAGTCTCCTCATAGGAAAAGCAAGAATGTTAAATCCCCACCCGCATCTGCCCTGGACCGACCACAAACCCCCTGAGAAATGCCCCCGGGGGTAAATTTGGGAAGGCATCTGCCCTGTCACCCCGCATTGTGGAGCACTGAGCGTCGTCTGCTTCAATATTCACATTCACCGTCTATTTCTCTGCGCTTTGTCAGTAGTGGAGGCCATATTGTGAGAATAGTCAGCCGCACAGCAGAGGCCCCCCCATTACAGGGGCTTATGTCATGTTTTACCGTCTGACCCGAGCCGAGAAGTGTCCGGAGAGCACAGGACGAGGAGCTACGAGCGCTCCAGTGACTCTGACCCCTTATAGTGAATCAATAAAAATGTTCTTTTCCTTAGTAGATGCGGATCCACAGCCTCGAGGATGCACGGTGCTCCGCTCACCACCACAGCACGGTGCTCCGCTCACCACCACAGCACGGTGCTCCGCTCACCACCACAGCACGGTGCTCCGCTCACCACCACAGCATGGTGCTCCGCTCACCACCACAGCACACGGTGCTCCGCTCACCACCACAGCACACGGTGCTCCGCTCACCACCACAGCACACGGTGCTCCACTCACCACGACAGCGCACGGTGCTCCGCTCACCACCACAGCGCACGGTGCTCCGCTCACCACCACAGCGCACGGTGCTCCGCTCACCACCACAGCGCACGGTGCTCTGCTCACCACCACAATACAGTGCTCCGCTCACCACCACAATACAGTGCTCCGCTCACCACCACAGCGCACGGTCCTCCGCTCACCAGCACAGCACACGGTGCTCCGCTCACGACCACAACACGGTGCTCCGCTCACCACCACAACATGGTGCTCCACTCACCACCACAACACACGGAGGCACACACAAAATTATGTTTTTCAGCTTCAATTGTCAATAAAAGTGACAGAAGAATGAGGGGAAACTTACGATTTCAAGTGATTCATCAGCGCTCCCACCAGTTCACCCACACGACTCTCATTTGCAGGATTCACACTATGCAGGCAGAAGACCATGTCGTCATTCTTCTGGGTGTGAAGGATCACGAGCTGGTCCGGACCCCCGGTGAGGCTCAGTCCTGTGACCTGGAAGAGGGAAGAAACCAAATGTCAGACTATGAGATTTACTGTGACTGCACCGAGGAATTCAGACAGAATCTTATCATGTATCTCTGTATACAGGGAGCTCCCCCTAGTGGTGGCTGCAGACAGAATCTTATCATGTATCTCTGTATACAGGGAGCTCCCCCTAGTGGTGGCTGCAGACAGGATCTTATCATGTATCTCTGTATACAGGGAGCTCCCCCTAGTGGTGACTGCAGACAGGATCTTATCATGTATCTCTGTATACAGGGAGCTCCCCCTAGTGGTGACTGCAGACAGGATCTTATCATGTATCTCTGTATACAGGGAGCTCCCCCTAGTGGTGGCTGCAGACAGGATCTTATGTGTCTCTGTATACAGGGAGCTCCCCCTAGTGGTGCCTGCAGACAGGAGCTTATCATGTATCTCTGTATACAGGGAGCTCCCCCTAGTGGTGGCTGCAGACAGGATATTATCACGTATCTCTGTATACAGGGAGCTCCCCCTAGTGGTGACTGCAGACAGGATCTTATCATGTGTCTCTGTATACAGGGAGCTCCCCCTAGTGGTGGCTGCAGACAGAATCTTATCATGTATCTCTGTATACAGGGAGCTCCCCCTAGTGGTGGCTGCAGACAGGATCTGATCATGTATCTCTGTATACAGGGAGCTCCCCCTAGTGGTGGCTGCAGACAGGATCTCATCATGTATCTCTGTATACAGGGAGCTCCCCCTAGTGGTGGCTGCAGACAGGATCTCATCATGTATCTCTGTATACAGGGAGCTCCCCCTAGTGGTGGCTGCAGACAGGATCTTATCATGTGTCTCTGTATACAGGGAGCTCCCCCTAGTGGTGGCTGCAGACAGGATCTCATCATGTATCTCTGTATACAGGGAGCTCCTCCTAGTGGTGGCTGCAGACAGGATCTTATCCTGTATCTCTGTATACAGGGAGCTCCCCCTAGTGGTGGCTGCAGGCAGGATCTTATCATGTGTCTCTGTATACAGGGAGCTCCCCCTAGTGGTGGCTGCAGACAGGATCTTATCATGTATCTCTGTATACAGGGAGCTCCCCCTAGTGGTGGCTGCAGACAGGATCTTATCATGTATCTCTGTATACAGGGAGCTCCCTCTAGTGCTGGCTGCAGACAGGATCTTATCATGTATCTCTGTATACAGGGAGCTCCCCCTAGTGGTGGCTGCAGACAGGATCTTATCATGTATCTCTGTATACAGGGAGCTCCCCCTAGTGGTGGCTGCAGACAGGATCTTATCATGTATCTCTGTATACAGGGAGCTACCCCTAGTGGTGGCTGCAGGCAGGATCTTATCATGTGTCTCTGTATACAGGGAGCTCCCCCTAGTGGTGGCTGCAGACAGGATCTTATCATGTATCTCTGTATACAGGGAGCTCCCCCTAGTGGTGGCTGCAGACAGGATCTTATCATGTATCTCTGTATACAGGGAGCTCCCCCTAGTGGTGGCTGCAGACAGGATCTTATCATGTATCTGTATACAGGGAGCTCCCCCTAGTGGTGGCTGCAGACAGGATCTTATCATGTATCTCTGTATACAGGGAGCTCCCCCTAGTGGTGGCTGCAGACAGGATCTTATCATGTATCTCTGTATACAGGGAGCTCCCCCTAGTGGTGGCTGCAGACAGGATCTTATCCTGTATCTCTGTATAGAGGGAGCTCCCCCTAGTGGTGGCTGCAGACAGGATCTTATCATGTATCTCTGTATACAGGGAGCTCCCCCTAGTGGTGGCTGCAGACAGGATCTTATCCTGTATCTCTGTATAGAGGGAGCTCCCCCTAGTGGTGGCTGCAGACAGGATCTTATCATGTATCTCTGTATACAGGGAGCTCCCCTAGTGGTGGCTGCAGACAGGATCTTATCATGTATCTCTGTATACAGGGAGCTCCCCCTAGTGGTGGCTGCAGACAGGATCTTATCATGTATCTCTGTATACAGGGAGCTCCCCCTAGTGGTGGCTGCAGACAGGATCTTATCATGTATCTCTGTATACAGGGAGCTCCCCCTAGTGGTGGCTGCAGACAGGATCTTATCATGTATCTCTGTATACAGGGAGCTGCCCCTAGTGGTGGCTGCAGACAGGATCTTATCATGTATCTCTGTATACAGGGAGCTCCCCCTACTGGTGGCTGCAGACAGACAGATTTATAGCATGGCTGTCTATGTCTGTCTTTATACATTAGATATATAGTTAGAGATTAGTGTTCATAAGATGTTTAATTTTTTAAAAGTTTTTCAGGAAAGAGAAACAATGCAGACAACTGCTTTAATTAGTTCAATAAGATGTCTTACAGATTCTCTATGCCTCTTCCTCTGCTCATCCCCATTTATCACCTCTGTGTCCTGGGGGTCCCATGGCTTTTGCACTCATTACTGTTGCGGCCTCTGTAGGACCTGCAGTTATATGATTGCTCCATACACTGGAATGGGTGACTCTGGTACAGGACTGTCGTTGTCTGGACCCCGGTGCACGAGTGCGGAGCTCCTGAGTTTATAGCATGGACTTTATTCCTTGTTCTTTAAATATTTCCTCAACATACAGAGGTAATGTGATTTTACTGTAGTAATGAAATTACCCTGAGCGCTGGGACATCATCCGAGAGCCCCCCCCGCTCCTAGCACTGATATTACACTCTGTGTAAACTGCAGTAGTCTGAATATTAGGGGAGGGAGGGGACCCCTGCACAGGGCTAGGGGGAAAGGGAACCCCTGCACAGGGCTGGGAGGGAGGGGGCCCCTGCACAGGGCTGGGAGGGAGGGGACCACTGCACAGGGCTAGGGGGAAAGGGAACCCCTGCACAGGGCTGGGAGGGAGGGGGCCCCTGCACAGGGCTGGGAGGGAGGGGGCCCCTGCACAGGGCTAGGGGGGAGGGGATCCCTGCACAGGGCTGGGAGGGAGGGGACCCGTGCTTAGGGCTGGGAGGGAGGGGACCCCTGCACAGGGCTGGGGGGAAGGGGACTCCTGCACAAGGATGGGAGGAAGGGGACCCCTGCACAGGGCTGGGAGGGAGGAGACCCCTGCACAGGGCTGGGAGGGAGGGGGACCCCTGCACAGAGCTGGGAGGGAGGGGACCCCTGCACAGAGCTGGGAGGGAGGGGACCCCTGCACAGAGCTGGGAGGGAGGGGACCCCTGCACAGAGCTGGGAGGGAGGGGACCCCTGCACAGAGCTGGGAGGGAGGGGACCCCTGCACAGTGATGGGAGGGAGGAGACCCCTGCACAGGGCTGGGGGGGAGGGGACCCCTGCACAGGGCTGGGGGGGAGGGGACCCCTGCACAGGGCTGGGGGGGAGGGGACCCCCTGCACAGGGCTGGGATCACCATTACTCTTTGCTGCTGATCACCTGCTGTTGAGGATCTGGGTCGCGCTCGGGATCTCTGCAGGAGGCCCAGGGAAGGCCATGTTACAGGGAAACACGTGCAGCGCCGGCGATTCGTGGCTCCTGTCCACGTTTCATATTGTGCTGTAATTCCTGTGACTGGAGGCAGCGCTGGCTCTAATCTCCCCAGACACTGACCGCTCACATCTCTGCAAGAACTGCATAAAAACAACTACGAGAAGAAAGGAGACTTGACGTTAAATGTCACCTGTAATCCCCGCGCTGTGTCCGGAGGGTGCAATCATCTGCAGCACAAATATTCAGGACAAGAGTCAAGAGTTCAGAAACAAAGATTATCTGAAAGATTCCAATAACTCATATGTCCTCCAGTATACAGAGACCACCAGACTGATATATACTGTCTGTACTGATACAATGTAGCAGCGTGTGAAGACAGTATGAGTAGAGATTAGCGCAGCTATCAACCACCCACCTATGAGAAGAATTAGGACAAGACCAGATCTTACACTAATGTATAATAACTGACAGCAAGCAGCGATATTGAAAATGGAAATTAAAACACAAAGATCAATACATAAAGAGATATATAATAAGATCCTATCTGCAGCCACCACTAGGGGGAGCTCCCTGTATACAGAGATACATGATAAGATCCTGTCTGCAGCCACCACTAGGGGGAGCTCCCTGTATACAGAGAAACATAAGATCCTATCTGCAGTCACCACTAGGGGGACCTCCCTGTATACAGAGATATATGATAAGATCCTGTCTGCAGCCACCACTAGGGGGAGCTCCCTGTATACAGAGATACATGATAAGATCCTGTCTGCAGCCACCACTAGGGGGAGCTCCCTGTATACAGAGATACATGATAAGATCCTGTCTGCAGCCACCACTAGGGGGAGCTCCCTGTATACAGAAATACATGATAAGATCCTGTCTGCAGTCACCACTAGGGGGAGCTCCCTGTATACAGAGATACATGATAAGATCCTGTCTGCAGCCACCACTAGGGGGAGCTCCCTGTATACAGAGATACATGATAATATTCTGTCTGCAGCCACCACTAGGGGGAGCTCCCTGTATACAGAGGTGCATGATAAGATCCTGTCTGCAGCCACCACTAGGGGGAGCTCCCTGTATACAGAGATACATGATAAGATCCTGTCTGCAGCCACCACTAGGGGAAGCTCCCTGTATACAGAGATACATGATAAGATCCTGTCTGCAGTCACCACTAGGGGGAGCTCCCTGTATACAGAGATACATGATAAGATCCTGTCTGCAGCCACCACTAGGGGGAGCTCCCTGTATACAGAGATACATGATAAGATCCTGTCTGCAGCCACCACTAGGGGAAGCTCCCTGTATACAGAGATACATGATAAGATCCTGTCTGCAGTCACCACTAGGGGGAGCTCCCTGTATACAGAGATACATGATAAGATCCTGTCTGCAGTCACCACTAGGGGGAGCTCCCTGTATACAGAGATACATGATAAGAGCCTGTCTGCAGCCACCACTAGGGGGAGCTCCCTGTATACAGAGATACATGATAAGATCCTGTCTGCAGCCACCACTAGGGGGAGCTCCCTGTATACAGAGATACATGATAAGATCCTGTCTGCAGCCACCACTAGGGGGAGCTCCCTGTATACAGAGATACATGATAAGATCCTGTCTGCAGCCTCCACTAGGGGGAGCTCCCTGTATACAGAGATACATGATAAGATCCTGTCTGCAGTCACCACTAGGGGGAGCTCCCTGTATACAGAGATACATGATAAGATCCTGTCTGCAGTCACCACTAGGGGGAGCTCCCTGTATACAGAGATACATGATAAGATCCTGTCTGCAGCCACCGCTAGGGGGAGCTCCCTGTATACAGAGATACATGATAAGATCCTGTCTGCAGCCACCACTAGGGGGAGCTCCCTGTATACAGAGATACATGATAAGATCCTGTCTGCAGCCACCACTAGGGGGAGCTCCCTGTATACAGAGATACATGATAAGATCCTGTCTGCAGCCACCACTAGGGGGCGCTGTATATATTGTTCCTATCTTATGTATGATACTGTATCTAAGCCTCTCATGTGTGATACAGTGCCATACAGTCATACATCCCCCATCATGTGATGTCACAGTTGTTATTATGAAATGCTGTATGGCATTACCCGCTGCACTTCCAGCACATATGCTGTCTCTGGGGGCTGGATCTTTATATACGGTCATTAATAATACATCATTATAATGGGTATTGTGCGGTGGATGAGGTGTGACTATCTGGCGTGGCTCTGTACGTGGCAGGCATTGTGGCGCAGGCTGCAGATACTTGTTCGTGGCTCAGCACGTGTTGGACCCTTATAAATAAATGATAATGGTGTCGAGAATGAATCTTACGCCCGGGAAATTTCCTTTCTCGCTCATTTCTCAGAATTCCAGTTGCCATGACGACCAGGAATGGAATTTATATAAAAGGAAAAGAAGAAAAAAAAGTGACAGCGACCTTCCTGCTGCCTGCCTGGGTGCAGTCACCGCTACAGCACGAGGTCTGTGCTGGAATCATGTGTAATTCATGGCTGAGTGAGGGGCGAGGAGCAGAGGGCGGCGTGCCAGTGTGTGCCCCGGGCTGCCAACAGCTGGTGCCAGGACACCCTGCACCCCATTATCACATGGCTGCACATGTACATCTGTGCAGCCCTGGAGCAATCCTCATGACCACGGCGGGAAGAGAGCCACGGCGGGAAGAGAGCCACTGCGGGAAGAGAGCCACAGCGGGAAGAGAGCCACAGCGGGAAGAGAGCCACTGCGGGAAGAGAGCCACGGCGGGAAGAGAGCCACGGCGGGAAGAGAGCCACGGCGGGAAGAGAGCCACTGCGGGAAGAGAGCCACGGCGGGAAGAGAGCCACGGCGGGAAGAGAGCCACGGCGGGAAGAGAGCCACGGCGGGAAGAGAGCCACAGCTGGAATTAGCAGATAGGAGTCACTGTGTGGCCACAGGGAGAGGGGCAGAGGATGATGGGAAATGGTGGCGGTATAGAGGCAGGACATTGGGAGAAGGGGCACAATGAGGCTCGCGTTCTGCAGATCCTGCTGGAGCCCTACCTTACACTCTACGCCCCTGATTACTAGTTACATCCCCTCTGCACATCCCCCTGTCCCCCCTCTACACATCCCTCTGTCTCCCCCTCTACACATTCATCTGCCCCCCCTCTACACATCCCTCTGTCTCCCCCTCTACACATCCCTCTGTCCCCCCCTCTACACATCCCTCTGTCTCCCCCTCTACACATCCCTCTGTCTCCCCCTCTACACATCCCTCTGTCTCCCCCTCTACACATCCCTCTGTCTCCCCCTCTACACATCCCTCTGTCTCCCCCTCTACACATCCCTCTGTCCCCCCTCTACACATCCCTCTGTCCCCCCCTCTACACATCCCTCTGTCCCCCCCTACACATCCCTCTGTCTCCCCCTCTACACATCCCTCTGTCCCCCCTCTACACATCCCTCTGTCCCCCCTCTACACATCCCTCTGCCCCCCCTCTACACATCCCTCTGCCCCCCCTCTACACATCCCTCTGTCTCCCCCTCTACACATCCCTCTGTCTCCCCCTCTACACATCCCTCTGTCTCCCCCTCTACACATCCCTCTGTCTCCCCCTCTACACATCCCTCTGTCCCCCCTCTACACATCCCTCTGTCCCCCCCTCTACACATCCCTCTGTCCCCCCCTACACATCCCTCTGTCCCCCCCTCTACACATCCCTCTGTCCCCCCCTACACATCCCTCTGTCTCCCCCTCTACACATCCCTCTGTCCCCCCTCTACACATCCCTCTGTCCCCCCTCTACACATCCCTCTGCCCCCCCTCTACACATCCCTCTGCCCCCCCTCTACACATCCCTCTGTCCTCCCCCTCTACACATCCCTCTGTCCCCCCCTACACATCCCTCTGTCTCCCCCTCTACACATCCCTCTGTCCCCCCTCTACACATCCCTCTGTCTCCCCCTCTACACATCCCTCTGTCTCCCCTCTACACATCCCTCTGTCTCCCCCTCTACACATCCCTCTGTCTCCCCCTCTACACATCCCTCTGTCTCACCCTCTACACATCCCTCTGTCCCCCCTCTACACATCCCTCTGCCCCCCCTCTACATTCCTCTGACTGTCCCCCCTCTACACATCGCTCTGTCCCCCCATACATCCCTCTGACTATCCCCCTCTACAAATCCCTCTGTCCCCCCTCTACACATCCCTGACTGTCCCCCCCTCTACACATCCCTCTGACTTTCCCCCTCTACACATCCCTGACTGTCCCCCCTCTACACATCTCTGACTGTCCCCCCCTCTACACATCCCTCTGACTGCCCCCCCTCTACACATCCTTGACTGTCACCCCTCTACACATCCCTGACTGTCCCCCCTCTACACATCCCTGACTGTCCCCCCTCTACACATCCTTGACTGTCCCCCCTCTACACATCCCCCTGTCCCCCCTCTACACATCCCTCTGTCTCCCCCTCTACATATCCCTCTGCCCCCCCTCTACCCATCCCTCTGTCTCCCCCTCTACACATCCCTCTGTCCCCCCTCTACACATCCCTCTGTCCCCCCTCTACACATCCCTCTGTCCCCCCTCTACACATCCCTCTGTCCCCCCTCTACACATCCCTCTGTCCCCCCTCTACACATCCCTCTGTCCCCCCCTACACATCCCTCTGTCTCCCCCTACACATCCCTCTGTCCCCCCTCTACACATCCCTCTGTCTCCCCCTCTACACATCCCTCTGTCCCCCCTCTACACATCCCTCTGTCCCCCCTCTACACATCCCTCTGTCCCCCCCCTCTACACATCCCTCTGTCCCCCCCTCTACACATCCCTCTGTCTCCCCCTCTACACATCCCTCTGTCTCCCCCTCTACACATCCCTCTGTCCCCCCTCTACACATCCCTCTGTCCCCCCCTTTACACAGCCCTCTGTCCCCCTCTACACATCCCTCTGTCCCCCCCTCTACACATCCCTCTGCCCCCCCTCTACATTCCTCTGACTGTCCCCCCTCTACACATCCCTCTGTTCCCCCCTACACATCGCTCTGTCCCCCCCTATACATGCCTCTGACTATCCCCCTCTACACATCCCTCTGTCCCCCCTCTACACATCCCTGACTGTCCCCCCCTCTACACATCCCTCTGACTATCCCCCTCTACACATCCCTGACTGTCCCCCCTCTACACATCCCTGACTGTCCCCCCTCTACACATCCTTGACTGTCACCCCTCTACACATCCCTGACTGTCCCCCCTCTACACATCCCTGACTGTCCCCCCTCTACACATCCCTGACTGTCCCCCCTCTACACATCCCTGACTGTCCCCCCTCTACACATCCCTGACTGTCCCCCCTCTACACATCCCTGACTGTCCCCCCTCTACACATCCCTGACTGTTCCCCCTCTACACATCCCTGACTGTCACCCCTCTACACATCCTTGACTGTCCCCCCTCTACACATCCTTGACTGTCACCCCTCTTCACATCCCTGACTGTCCCCCCGCTACACATCCCTGACTGTCACTCCTCTACACATCCTTGACTGTCCCCCCTCTACACATCCCTCTGACTGTCCCCCCTCTACACATCCCTCTGACTGTCCCCCTCTACACATCCCTCTGACTGTCCCCCCCTCTACACATCCCTCTGACTGTCCCCCCTCTACACATCCCTCTGACTGTCCTCCCTCTACACATCCCTCTGACTGTCCCCCCTCTACACATCCCTCTGACTGTCCCCCCTCTACACATCCCTCTGACTGTCCCCCCTCTACACATCCCTCTGACTGTCCCCCCTCTACACATCCCTCTGTTCCCCCTCTACACATCCCTCTGTCCCCCCTCTACACATCCCTCTGTCCCCCCTCTACACATCCCTCTGTCCCCCCTCTACACATCCCTCTGACTGTCCCCCTCTACACATCCCTCTGACTGTCCCCCCTCTACACATCCCTCTGACTGTCCCCCCTCTACACATCCCTCTGACTGTCCCCCCTCTACACATCCCTCTGACTGTCCCCCCTCTACACATCCCTCTGACTGTCCCCCCTCTACACATCCCTCTGACTGTCCCCCCTCTACACATTCCTCTGTCCCCCCTCTACACATCCCTGACTGTCCCCCCTCTACACATCCCTCTGTCCCCCCTCTACACATCCCTCTGACTGTCCCCCCTCTACACATCCCTCTGTCCCCCCTCTACACATCCCTGACAGTCCCCCCTCTACACATCCCTCTGTCCCCCCTCTACACATCCCTCTGTCCCCCCTCTACACATCCCTGACTGTCCCCTCTCTACACATCCCTCTGTCCCCCTCTACACATTCCTCTGTCCCCCCTCTACACATCCCTGACTGTCCCCCCTCTACACATCCCTCTGTCCCCCCTCTACACATCCCTCTGACTGTCCCCCCTCTACACATCCCTCTGTCCCCCCTCTACACATCCCTCTGTCCCCCCTCTACACATCCCTCTGACTGTCCCCCCTTTACACATCCCTCTAGGTTGGCATTGTTGCAGTATATTGCTCTACATAACCACATAAGTGGGTATAGTATGTAGGATATGATGCTATACAGGCAATGTCAGGCGCTCTGCGCAGTGTAGTAAGCAGTATATACTGTATGTGGGTATGAATATATTATATGTACTACCTGTGCCCTGGAAACAATCACTATCACACTGTGAGCACTGCACGCCATTCATCATTTACATTATACAGCACTATTAACATTGAGCTGTTATCTATCCTGGCACTATATGGCTTTATCTATCCTGGCACTATATGGCATTATCTATCCTGGCACTTTATGGCTTTATCTATCCTGGCACTATATGGCATTATCTATCCTGGCACTTTATGGCATTATCTATCCTGGCACTGTATGGCTTTATCTATCCTGGCACTGTATGGCATTATCTATCCTGGCACTGTATGGCATTATCTATCCTGGCACTTTATGGCATTATCTATCCTGGCACTGTATGGCATTATCTATCCTGGCACTGTATGGCTTTATCTATCCTGGCACTGTATGGCATTATCTATCCTGGCACTTTATCGCTTTATCTATCCTGGCACTGTATGGCTTTATCTATCCTGGCACTGTATGGCTTTATCTATCCTGGCACTGTATGGCATTATCTATCCTGGCACTTTATGGCATTATCTATCCTGGCACTTTATGGCATTAACTATCCTTGCACTATATGGCATTATCTATCCTGGCACTTTATGGCATTATCTATCCTGGCACTGTATGGCTTTATCTATCCTGGCACTGTATGGCTTTATCTATCCTGGCACTGTATGGCATTATCTATCCTGGCACTGTATGGCTTTATCTATCCTGGCACTGTATGGCTTTATCTATCCTGGCACTTTATGGCATTATCTATCCTGGCACTGTATGGCATTATCTATTCTGGCACTGTATGGCATTATCTATCCTGGCACTGTATGGCATTATCTATTCTGGCACTGTATGGCATTATCTATCCTGGCACTGTATGGCATTATCTATCCTGGCACTGTATGGCATTATCTATCCTGGCACTGTATGGCATTATCTATTCTGGCACTGTATGGCATTATCTATCCTGGCACTGTATGGCATTATCTATTCTGGCACTGTATGGCATTATCTATCCTGGCACTTTATGGCATTATCTATCCTGGCACTGTATGGCATTATCTATTCTGGCACTTTATGTGGCATTATCTATCCTGGCACTGTATGGCATTATCTATTCTGGCACTGTATGGCTTTATCTATCCTGGCACTGTATGGCATTATCTATTCTGGCACTGTATGGCTTTATCTATCCTGGCACTTTATGGCATTATCTATCCTGGCACTGTATGGCATTATCTATTCTGGCACTTTATGTGGCATTATCTATCCTGGCACTGTATGGCATTATCTATCCTGGCACTTTATGGCATTATCTATCCTGGCACTGTATGGCATTATCTATTCTGGCACTTTATGGCATTATCTATTCTGGCACTGTATGGCATTATCTATCCTGGCACTGTATGGCATTATCTATCCTGGCACTTTATGGCATTATCTATCCTGGCACTGTATGGCATTATCTATCCTGGCACTGTATGGCATTATCTATCCTGGCACTTTATGGCATTATCTATCCTGGCACTGTATGGCATTATCTATCCTGGCACTTTATGGCATTATCTATCCTGGCACTGTATGGCATTATCTATCCTGGCACTTTATGGCATTATCTATCCTGGCACTGTATGGCATTATCTATCCTGGCACTGTATGGAATTATCTATCCTGGCACTTTATGGCATTATCTATCCTGGCACTTTATGGCATTATCTATCCTGGCACTGTATGGCATTATCTATCCTGGCACTTTATGGCATTATCTATTCTGGCACTGTATGGCATTATCTATCCTGGCACTTTATGGCATTATCTATCCTGGCACTGTATGGCATTATCTATCCTGGCACTGTATGGCATTATCTATCCTGGCACTTTATTGCATTATCTATCCTGGCACTTTATGGCATTATCTATCCTGGCACTTTATCGCATTATCTATCCTGGCACTTTATGGCTTTATCTATCCTGGCACTGTATAGCATTATCTATTCTGGCATTATCTATCCTGGCACTGTAGGGCACTACTTATCTATAATTTATATAACACTGTTCATCCTGGAACAGTATGACACTATTTATCTTGGCACTCTATGGCACTATTAATTCTGGTACTGGCAATATTTATCTATCTACTGTACAGCACTATTCATCTAGGTTCAATATGGCCCTATTTATTCTGACATTGTATGTAACTATTCATCCAGGCAAAAGTTGTCATTGTTTCTCTAGGCACTATATGGCATTATGTATATTGACTCTGCATGGCACTATTTCTCTAGTCACTTCCTCGGTACTTTTTTAACCTGGCACTATATGCCACTATTTATCCAGCACTATTCATGCTGGCACTGTATGGCAGTATTTTTCCAGACACTACATGGCACTATTCATGTTGGCACTGTATGGCAGTATTTTTCCAGACACTATATGGCCCTATTCATGCTGGTACTGTATGGCACTCTTTATCTTTGTATTGTACAGCACTATTTTTCTTTGCACTGTATGGCACACTGATGGTGTACGTGCCCAGACGGATCCATTACTGATCTATGATATTGCCGCATGAGTCTGGCACTATCAGGTCAGATATCTCTGGTGCGGGGGGCCCCCGTCTACACACCCCAGTGACCCCACTGCTGATATTAGCAGATGATTTCCGCTTAATCTTGTCCCCCCGGAGACCGCACAGAATTATTTATTACAATTCGCTCTTTCTGGTCTCATTTCCATAATTTTAACAAAAAGTCGTGTTCCCGGCAGCCGGAGCCCCCCTTCCCGTAATCAGACCCATAATTAGGGGGTAACGGTCTGCAGCGCCGGCTGGAGAATCAATTATATGTGGAGTTATGAAATGCCGCTGTCAGCACAATCATAAGATATAAACCCTGGCTCCTGGCACCTGCTGCCGCCCATTGTAATGGCGAGGGGTGGGGGGCGATCCCCCGAGAAGGGCAGTAAATGAAGTGTATGGGGGAGGGGCACGGCACTGAATAGGCTGCTGCTGATCGCCTGCCTTATATAACGCCGCTGTATGAGAGGGAGGACAAATCATGTCTGACTCCAGTGCTGAGCCTCCTGGTCTGCGCCCCTATGATAACACTTCCTGGCTGTATGTGGAGTATGTATGGTGACAGATGTGCCGCCGCTTATCTCCATACAGAACAAAGAACCGATCGAGCTCATTAAGATCTGAGATATTCTATCTTCCGAGAGGACATGTCCAGGGCCCCCAGTGTCCATTAGATTTCTGCCTGATCCCCTCCTGGGTATTATAGTGCACCAGCCGCTGATCAGTATTCAGGTGGCGCCGCACATAACCGGGCACCGGAGACCTGTATATAGTCAGGCGCTGTACGGGGTATAGTGAGCAGTATACAGCTGTATACAGTCAGGCGCTATACGGTGTATTGGTGAGCAGTATACAGCTGTATACAGTCAGGCGCTGTACGGTGTATTAGTGATCAGTACACAGCTGTATACAGTCAGGCGCTGTACGGTGTATTAGTGAGCAGTATACGGCTGTATACAGTCAGGCGCTGTACTGTGTATTAGTGATCAGTACACAGCTGTATACAGTCAGGCGCTGTACGGTGTATTAGTGATCAGTATACAGCTGTATACAGTCAGGCGCTGTACGGTGTATTAGTGATCAGTATACAGCTGTATACAGTCAGGCGCTGTACGGTGTATTAGTGATCAGTATACAGCTGTATACAGTCAGGCGCTGTACGGTGTATTAGTGATCAGTATACAGCTGTATACAGTCAGGCGCTGTACGGTGTATTAGTGATCAGTACATAGCTGTATACAGTCAGGCGCTGTACGGTGTATTAGTGATCAGTATACAGCTGTATACAGTCAGGCGCTGTACAGTGTATTAGTGATCAGTATACAGCTGTATACAGTCAGGCGCTGTACAGTGTATTAGTGATCAGTACATAGCTGTATACAGTCAGGCGCTGTACGGTGTATTAGTGATCAGTATACAGCTGTATACAGTCAGGCGCTGTACGGTGTATTAGTGATCAGTATACAGCTGTATACAGTCAGGCGCTGTACGGTGTATTAGTGATCAGTATACAGCTGTATACAGTCAGGCGCTCTACGGTGTATTAGTGATCAGTATACGGCTGTATACAGTCAGGCGCTGTACGGTGTATTGGTGGTGATCAGTATACAGCTGTATACAGTCATGCGCTGTACGGGATATAGTGATCAGTATACGGCTGTATACAGTCAGGCGCTGTACGGTGTATTGGTGATCAGTATACGGCTGTATACAGTCAGGCGCTGTACGGTGTAATAGTGATCAGTATACGGCTGTATACAGTCAGGCGCTGTATGGTGTAATAGTGATCAGTATACGGCTGTATACAGTCAGGCGCTGTACGGTGTAATAGTGATCAGTATACGGCTGTATACAGTCAGGCGCTGTATGGGGTATTAGTGATCAGTATACGGCTGTATACAGTCAGGCGCTGTACGGGGTATTAGTGAGCAGTATATAGCTGTATACAGTCAGGCGCTGTACGGGGTATTAGTGATCAGTATACGGCTGTATACAGTCAGGCGCTATACGGGGTATTAGTGATCAGTATACGGCTGTATACAGTCAGGCGCTATACGGTGTATTGGTGATCAGTATACGGCTGTATACAGTCAGGCGCTGTACGGGGTATTAGTGATCAGTATACGGCTGTATACAGTCAGGTGCTGTACGGGGTATTAGTGATCAGTATACGGCTGTATACAGTCAGGCGCTGTACGGTGTATTGGTGGTGATCAGTATACAGCTGTATACAGTCATGCGCTGTACGGGATATAGTGATCAGTATACGGCTGTATACAGTCAGGCGCTGTACGGTGTATTGGTGATCAGTATACGGCTGTATACAGTCAGGCGCTGTACGGTGTAATAGTGATCAGTATACGGCTGTATACAGTCAGGCGCTGTATGGTGTAATAGTGATCAGTATACGGCTGTATACAGTCAGGCGCTGTACGGTGTAATAGTGATCAGTATACGGCTGTATACAGTCAGGCGCTGTATGGGGTATTAGTGATCAGTATACGGCTGTATACAGTCAGGCGCTGTACGGGGTATTAGTGAGCAGTATACAGCTGTATACAGTCAGGCGCTGTACGGGATATAGTGATCAGTATACGGCTGTATACAGTCAGGCGCTGTACGGTGTATTGGTGAGCAGTATACGGCTGTATACAGTCAGGCGCTGTACTGTGTATTAGTGATCAGTACACAGCTGTATACAGTCAGGCGCTGTACGGTGTATTAGTGATCAGTACATAGCTGTATACAGTCAGGCGCTGTACGGTGTATTAGTGATCAGTATACAGCTGTATACAGTCAGGCGCTGTACGGTGTATTAGTGATCAGTATACAGCTGTATACAGTCAGGCGCTGTACGGTGTATTAGTGATCAGTACATAGCTGTATACAGTCAGGCGCTGTACGGTGTATTAGTGATCAGTATACAGCTGTATACAGTCAGGCGCTGTACGGTGTATTAGTGATCAGTATACAGGTGTATACAGTCAGGCGCTGTACGGTGTATTAGTGATCAGTACATAGCTGTATACAGTCAGGCGCTGTACGGTGTATTAGTGATCAGTATACAGCTGTATACAGTCAGGCGCTGTACGGTGTATTAGTGATCAGTATACAGCTGTATACAGTCAGGCGCTGTACGGTGTATTAGTGATCAGTATACAGCTGTATACAGTCAGGCGCTCTACGGTGTATTAGTGATCAGTATACGGCTGTATACAGTCAGGCGCTGTACGGTGTATTGGTGGTGATCAGTATACAGCTGTATACAGTCATGCGCTGTACGGGATATAGTGATCAGTATACGGCTGTATACAGTCAGGCGCTGTACGGTGTATTGGTGATCAGTATACGGCTGTATACAGTCAGGCGCTGTACGGTGTAATAGTGATCAGTATACGGCTGTATACAGTCAGGCGCTGTATGGTGTAATAGTGATCAGTATACGGCTGTATACAGTCAGGCGCTGTACGGTGTAATAGTGATCAGTATACGGCTGTATACAGTCAGGCGCTGTATGGGGTATTAGTGATCAGTATACGGCTGTATACAGTCAGGCGCTGTACGGGGTATTAGTGATCAGTATATAGCTGTATACAGTCAGGCGCTGTACGGGGTATTAGTGATCAGTATACGGCTGTATACAGTCAGGCGCTATACGGGGTATTAGTGATCAGTATACGGCTGTATACAGTCAGGCGCTATACGGTGTATTGGTGATCAGTATACGGCTGTATACAGTCAGGCGCTGTACGGGGTATTAGTGATCAGTATACGGCTGTATACAGTCAGGTGCTGTACGGGGTATTAGTGATCAGTATACGGCTGTATACAGTCAGGCGCTGTACGGTGTATTGGTGGTGATCAGTATACAGCTGTATACAGTCATGCGCTGTACGGGATATAGTGATCAGTATACGGCTGTATACAGTCAGGCGCTGTACGGTGTATTGGTGATCAGTATACGGCTGTATACAGTCAGGCGCTGTACGGTGTAATAGTGATCAGTATACGGCTGTATACAGTCAGGCGCTGTATGGTGTAATAGTGATCAGTATACGGCTGTATACAGTCAGGCGCTGTACGGTGTAATAGTGATCAGTATACGGCTGTATACAGTCAGGCGCTGTATGGGGTATTAGTGATCAGTATACGGCTGTATACAGTCAGGCGCTGTACGGGGTATTAGTGAGCAGTATACAGCTGTATACAGTCAGGCGCTGTACGGGGTATTAGTGATCAGTATACGGCTGTATACAGTCAGGCGCTATACGGGGTATTAGTGATCAGTATACGGCTGTATACAGTCAGGCGCTGTACGGTGTATTGGTGATCAGTATACGGCTGTATACAGTCAGGCGCTATACGGTGTATTGGTGATCAGTATACGGCTGTATACAGTCAGGTGCTGTACGGGGTATTAGTGATCAGTATACGGCTGTATACAGTCAGGCGCTGTACGGTGTATTGGTGATCAGTATACGGCTGTATACAGTCAGGTGCTATACGGTGTATTGGTGATCAGTATACGGCTGTATACAGTCAGGCGCTATACGGTGTATTGGTGATCAGTATACGGCTGTATACAGTCAGGTGCTGTACGGGGTATTAGTGAGCAGTATACGGCTGTATACAGTCAGGCGCTGTACGGGGTATTAGTGATCAGTATATGGCTGTATACAGTCAGGTGCTGTACGGGGTATTAGTGATCAGTATACGGCTGTATACAGTCAGGCGCTGTACGGTGTATTAGTGATCAGTATACGGCTGTATACAGTCAGGCGCTGTACGGTTTATTATGTTGCAGTGTATGGTGGTGGTGGTGGCACTGTATAGCACTGCTATTTAGGTCAGTGTATACGGTAGATTATTGGGCTTATATATGGCCATGCTATATAGGGCATTAGTAACCAGGCTCCGTGTGGAATAATATAAGCACTCAGTGATGACGCTCAGTTACTATCACTCACATGTAGCAATGATGGAGGGTCCAAGAATCTGTCCCCGGTCCTGTCACACTCCATATATCAGCGTCATCAGCACTCACAGGGGTTCACCACTTGCACCCCTCAATGTACTCACCACTTGGAGGGGCAGAGACTTCACGGTCTTGAACTCCTTCTTGGGGTCCAGCCTGTAGATGTGGCGCTCAGTGATCACCAGCCCTCGCTCCTTACACTTGTTGAAACGATTTATCTAGAAAGTGAAGCAAAGACGACAATGAAAATGATGAATCCCAAATGCGACATAATGTGCACCCCAAGTTCTATCTGCACCCCTCTATATCTGCACCCTTCTATATCTGCACCCTTCTATATCTGCACCCCAAGTTCTATCTGCACCCCTATATATCTGCACCTCTCTATATCTGCACCCAAAGTTCTATCTGCACCCCTATATATCTGCACCCCTATATATCTGTACCAAGTTCCATCTGCACCCCTCTATATCTGCACCCCTCTATATCTGCACCCCTCTATATCTGCACCCCAAGTTCTATCTGCGCCCCTCTATATCTGCACCCCTCTATATCTGCACCCAAAGTTCTATCTGCACCCCTCTATATCTGCACCCCTCTATATCTGCACCCCAAGTTCTATCTGCACCCCTATATATCTGCACCCAAAGTTCTATCTGCACCCCTATATATCTGCACCCCTATATATCTGTACCAAGTTCTATCTGCACCCCTCTCTATCTGCACCCCAAGTTCTATCTGCACCCCTCTATATCTGCACCCCTCTATATCTGCACCCCTCTATATCTGCACCCCAAGTTCTATCTGCACCCCTATATATCTGCACCCCTCTATATCTGCACCCAAAGTTCTATCTGCACCCCTATATATCTGTACCAAGTTCTATCTGCACCCCCCTCTATCTGCACCCCAAGTTCTATCTGCACCCCTCTATATCTGCACCCCTCTATATCTGCACCCCTCTATATCTGCACCCCTCTATATCTGCACCCCTATATATCTGCACCCCTATATATCTGTACCAAGTTCTATCTGCACCCCTCTCTATCTGCACCCCAAGTTCTATCTGCACTCCTATCTGCACCCCTCTATATCTGCACCCCTCTATATCTGCACCCCAAGTTATATCTGCACCCCAAGTTCTATCTGCACCCCAAGTTCTATATGCACCCTCTCTATCTGCACCCCAAGTTCTATCTGCACTCCTATCTGCACCCCTCTATATCTGCACCCCTCTATATCTGCACCCCAAGTTATATCTGCACCCCAAGTTCTATATGCACCCCAAGTTCTATCTGCACCCCAAGTTCTATCTGCACCCCAAGTTCTATCTGTACCCCTCTATATCTGCACCCCTCTATATCTGCACCCCAAGTTCTATCTGCACCCCAAGTTCTATCTGCTCCCCTCTATATCTGCTCCCCTCTATATCTGCTCCCCACGTTTTATCTGCACCCCTCTATATCTGCTCCCCAATATATTCCCATCACACTGCTCCCCTCCGGCCACATATATTTATATGACTTATATAGCACCATCATATTCTGCAGCGCTTTATAGACTTCATCTCTGTCCCCATTGGGGCTCACAATCTACATTCCCTATCAGGATGTCTTTGTAATCTGGGAAGACACCGGAGAACACGGAGGAAACCCAGGAAAACAAGGGGAGCACATACAAACTCCTGGCAGATGTTGTCCTTGGTGAGATTTCACCCAGCCCCAAGTGATGGACAACAAAAGTGCTAACCACTGAGCCACTATATAGTGCTAACTACTGTGCCACCGTGTGTTAACCACTGAACCACCATATAGTGCCAACTACTGAGCCACTGTATGTTAACCACTGAGCCACTATACAGTGTTAACCACTGAGCCACCATATAGTGCCAACTACTGAGCCACGGTGTGTTAACCACTGAGCCACTATACAGTGTTAACCACTGAGCCACCATATAGTGCTAACCACTGAGCCATTATATAGTGCTAACCACTGAGCCACCATACAGTGGTAACTACTGAGCCACAATGCAGTGGTAACCAGTGAGCCAACATATAGTGCTTACCACTGATCCACTTATAGTGCTAATCACTGAGCCACTATGGTTCTAACCACTGAGCCACCATATTGTGCTAACCAGTGAGCCCAAGTGGTAAGAACTGAGACAGTGTGCTAACCATTGAGCCACTATATAATGCTAACCACTGAGCCACTGCGTGGTAACCACCATTTAGTGCTACCCAAAAAACACTCAACCATCAACAGCCAAGAAAACACAACTGCTGCATCACTGATCGAAGATAGGAACATAGGGGAAGATGGCATCTAAAGGAGTTTTCTGTGAGACCCCCTAGACGTATAAGACCCTGAAGTTCATGATGTTAGGGCTGGGAAATATTTGTGCAAATACTGCTTATATGGACACATTATGACACTGATAGTCCTGGCAGTGTGGTACGGTATGCACCGTGCACAGTATGGGTGTCCACTATATGGAAACCACGTGGCATCACAGGGCACTATACTTATCTGCAGATAATCAGTTACGTGGACTCTTCTATGGTAGCGCCACATTACGTGTCACACATTTGCACTTGCCCATTGTTGTGCCCTGTGTATAAGGTGACACGTGGCAGTGCCACGCTTAGTGGTCACATGCTATACATCGCCTGCCATTGTTGTGTGGGCAGAGACCCTGGCTGTGTCCTTTTCTTATTCTGTGACGCAGGCAACAAGCTATAATTATTGATCGCGCTGCTTCCTGCTTTTCTTAATGTGATCCTGGCGACCTCAGGAGCTGCAATCATGAGTCACAAGAAAGCCATGAATATATATAGCAAGGCCTTATAGAAGGAAACAAACACAGACTACAAGGTCACAGCACTCTTAAAGGGCCACACTAAAATGGGACTACTGCCAAACTTTGGCTTATTTCTTATGCATCATTGTGAAAATTAGAAAAACCCAATCTTTGCGATTCCCAAAATTTCACCAGGGCAAACGGAAGAGCCGGGTTCAGCGCCAGAATTGGGTCATCTAATGTATGTGTTACTTTTGGGGGCTGCAGGCTTCTATTTTCAAAAAACACAAAAACCTGAGCTGAAACAATGTTCAGTAAACATGCAACATTAAGCATGTGAATTGCAGCCTTAAGACTAGAAAAAACCAAGGAGAAAAATTGTATGAAAAATACCCTGAATATAAATAAATAAATTGCAAGTGCTTAATAACATTAATTAATAAATAACATTATCAATACCTGACTTGTGTCATGTCAAAACTCCAATGTGGATGGTGGCAAGTGGCAAATTTTTCTGGGACACAGCTGACCACTTGCCACCATTCATATTGGAGTTTTGACATGACACAAGTCAGGTATTGATAATGTTTTTAACTTCAGTAGGTTAGGGACTGTCTCAGATGGGTACACCGTGACGAGGTGAGACAGCTTTTTACCTTTTTGCAAAAATGTATACACTAAGTACCCTGTTATTAAGCACTTGCAATTTATTTATTTATATTCAGGGTATTTTTCATACAATTTTTCTCCTTGTTTTT